>NW_010301411.1:56113-83011 GCF_000700745.2 Antrostomus carolinensis | reverse complement strand
CCTCCCGCTGCGGCACCGGGAAATGCGGGGTCAGAACCGGCCGCCCTCGGTTTGGTGTTGACCAGTAAAGTCCTGGACACCCGGGACGAGGGAGGAACCCTGGGAAGGCGGCGGGCGCTGAAACCGCCTGCCTGGCCCTGGCCCTGGCCCTCTCCCCAGTGAAGCGAACACTCTCCTACGCTAATCTACACCTGTTCTTTCTTAATAACATTTTTCACATTTACCAGTTCAATAAACAGGAACCAGCAACCTCATCTGCAGCTGATGATTCCAACACTCAGCATTTTCTAGCGGCCAAGTCAAAGGTTGTCTGTCCTACAAAGCTGCAACGTCCCATTTCAGTCCTCGGAATCAGAATCTTGTTTCTGATTTAAAGTTCTAAAGACTTTTGTTTTTCATGCACCTCTGCTAGGCTAACGGTCTCCTCTCCCTTCCCTCCGATCAGTTAATTCTCCCGAGTCCACAACTATTTGTTCTAAATCAGTTTGGTGGGGTTTTTGTTTGTTTGGTGGTAGTGGGTTTTGGTTGTTTGTTTTTTTAATACATCCCTGTCCTTTCTTGTTTGCCACTAAATACTTTGTCAATATTCCATCATGGTTCCAAGTCCTGGGAACACAGTTCCTCTTCCCTGCTGATGTTGGGCCACCTTGACCACCTTCTTAGCCAAATCCTTAAGAAGTACCAGCAACAATCATACGTACAACTGAAGCTTTTCATTGCCTTCGAATCTCATCTGTCAAGGAATAACTGCTGACTAGCAGTGTGTAGATTTTTACAGAATCCCAGAAATGCCTGTACACGACTCTTCAATCCCTCCAGGGATGGGGACTCCACCACTGCCCTTATAACTTGAGTCATTTTGCTGTGGCTGACTAGGCAGAAGCATTACTGATATTAACAAGAGATAAAAAAGTTTGAAAGTGATTGTAAATATTGATATATTTGTTCTTACTAGGAATCTCCAGTCCACCACTGCCCTTATAACTTGAGTCATTTTGCTGTGGCTGACTAGGCAGAAGCATTACTGATATTAACAAGAGATAGAAAAGTTTGAAAGTGATTGTAAATTTGGTTGCTATATTGATATAATTGTTCTTACCAGGAATCTCCGGGTAGGTGAGTTTAACAAGAAACATACTTTTAGTTGGATAGACAAGTTGAAAAATAAGCAACAGTATTAGAAATGCTTTGTCTAAAATGGGAAAGTGATTTGTGACATTTGAGGCAATTGACTTGCAGTAACAATTGAATTTCACTGGCTCAATGATATAAAAAGGCCATCAAACCTACACACAACCATTATGTGTGCCTAGACACCACCAAAAATGAGTGCCATGAGGTGGGAGACATTTCAATGCCATCATTAACAGTCCTAAAAAATACCCAAATGATCATACTTTGGAATTTTAAGATGGGCTGTTTGGTGCTTGGGCTGCAGATTGACAGGCACCCAAGTCCATAATTTTTCTACCAAAAGGGCTGCATCTCTCCCCTCTCTCAGGAGCACCTCCTTCACCCTCCCTCTGTTCATCAGACCCTTCACTGAGCCACATTACCTTGCTAATGTAGTAGAAAACCATCCAACTCTTTGGCCAAGGAACTTGTGGTCTGAGCAAGTTAAACCTCAGGGAGACATCTGACGAGCGCTGAGGCCAAAACAAGGCAAGTGCCAGGAGGGCACGACTACAACCGGGAAGAGAGGTGGAGGCAGAGGTGAGCTACGAGGGATTTCCCCCATTCAGCGGTGGAGCTTCTAAATTTGGCTTACCTTCTCATGGGAACTGCTGTTTTGGCAGTTTGGAGAAATAACAATATGGTTCCTGTAGGAAAAAAACAAATGCTATCCTAGAGCTAACCAGCTGATCATCTGGAACAGTTTTCCTGCAAGTTCAAAAATACAAAATAAAGGCCAGAATGCATCTCTGATCTAAGCACTCCTATAACACTGACTACATCCCTATGCAGCAAATTGATATTCATTAAGTTAAAATAACTCTATCCACTTGATCATCATCAAATAAAGATGCAAGTATTCCCAGCTACAGTCCCTAAGAAGCAACAAATTACACCTATTAAAATAATTTAAGCTGATGATTCAGTTATTAGAAAAAGCAGAATATCACTAGAACCTAAATATCATGCCAAATTACAAGAAAATGTCAAATCAGACTGAATTCTTAGGATACAAGGTGCAAAATGCGGCGCCTCAGCAAGGTAAGAGCCCAAACAATTGTAAAATACTAATGACTGAAACAACAGTCCTGCAGGTTCACATACACAATTCCTATGGCCACAGGACTGACAAGCAGACAAAGAGCACAGTACGAGGATGTGCTTCGTGGCAAAACCTTAATTCAGTGAATTTAGTGCCATAATAGACAGACTCCCTCTAAAAAGCAGCTGCCATGGCAGGAATTAAATGCCAACACTGCTAAAACCTATGGGCAAAATCAAACTAACACAATGAAGCACAAGAGTTGATGCAAACAACTGAGTGTAATGAATAAATATAGATAGACATACCCCTACAGTTGTTACCATTGTGAAAAATCAGCCTGATTTCTCACCAAAGAAGTAACAAAACCATTCAGCCTTTCAGTGCTAACTGATTCGACACCATCACAGGCTGTGGAATACGCAAGCTACACAGCAGCAGGAAGTTAAATTCAGAGTGAACACAGAGCGACACATCCACAGAGCTATACATTGTTCAGTCACACCAATCGCGTGTCTGAACATCCAAAAGCTCCCGACAAATCGCTCGCAAGTAATCCCTAATTGCCATCCACAGTGTTTGAAAAACCATTTTACATACAAAATTATGTCAAGAAAGCAATTTTACAGGTAACAAACATAGAAATGAATTAAATTCGAGGCATAAACCAACTACCCCGAAACACTAACTACCCTGATTTGCAACTCTCTGAAATACTTGAACTTGCCAACTCGTCTTTATGAAATTAGTTGAATTTTAGAAATCCAACTGTAATCTGATCAACTCAATCTCTGAAAACATCAGAAGGAAAACTCTCAGTTCAACCTCATTAATACTAACTAGATTTTACGAAAAGAATCAGGTAAGATTGCTTTCAGATAACATGTCTAGTTCCACACTTGCATTAAGGAACACAGAAAAAGCATAAATATAATCCTACTGAAAAAAAACCCCTCACTAAATTTAGGCACAAACTAAGGCTTAGACAACATGTCTTAAGCTTAAGGAGAACATGCAAAAACTCCATGAAACATATTTCTATTCAAACTCCACCTTGCTGAATCAGTAGCAGGATCTCCTCAACTCAACTGTTGTACGTTAGCTGGAGATCCCAGCCCTGCTGCTTTTGAAGAGCCTTTTACCTGTTCAGTTAGTTTATGCTTCTGCACAAAGTCTTTTTCTCTTCTTACTTAAATTTGGGGCTGAAATTTTCAAAAGACACTTATAGGTTATACTTTTATTACTGGAAACCAGTGAGACACTCCATATCTTGCTACCCTCGAATCTAAATAATTTCCCTGTAAATGCCACAGTGACCATTAACTAGTATTTCTTAGGTAAAACCTAAACGATGATATTTCATAGTAGTGTAGTGCTATGAATGCAACGTATGAAATGTGTCCATTCACTAAGTTCTTGCAGTATACAACAGTAAAGAAAATAGTAACTTGTGATGTATTATCCCATTTCAGATTTAATTAATTTCTTTATTTACTGAATTATCTTCCAACTGAACTCTAGTGCTAAATCAGATTCTACTGTATGATATGTGAAAGGTAATATTAAAAAAGCTCTTGCTAAAAATAAACTTATTATGCTAGCAGTAAAAGATCAAAAGCATCTATGTAATTAAAAATTATTAAATTGAGAGTAGGTATGAAACAAACTCTGCATTGTGCTTTTAATTAAAAATATTACCCTATAAATTAAAACTGAAGACTTAAAAATAAAAACAAAGGCCAAAAGAATTATTGGAGAAAAGTATCTCTGTATAACTTTAAAATTTCTGAGTAAATTTATGATTAAACACAGGAAATACTACTGGGAAGAAATGAAAAAGGCCAAAAGGAATCTAGACCAAAAAGTTGCTAAGTAGATGCATTATTTTTGTAAGAGAATAAAAAGGCTCCGTTTCAAATTAAGAGATGTCAGGAGCATAATTGCCACAGAGCAGGCTAATAGCTGTCCGTAAGAAATTACTCTTAAGGGAGGGAAAGGCAGGGAATACCTTGGCAACAACTTGGGCAATTTGACACGTGACTCTGTCCCCTTGCAGAAAGCTGTTTCCTCACAACAACAGATGAGGAAGGAAAACAAACAAACATTCTCCTTGCATTAAGTTTTCTTTTAAATAAAGTTAACAGCAATTTTTTTTTTTCTCTGCCAAATCCAGTGTTGCAGCTCAGTACAACAGTTGTTTTGAGGGGTTTAGAAGGTCTGTGACATTGTCACTGTAAGAATAGTTTCAGCTAATGTTGGACTCTAGGACATGAGAGGATTTATTTCCTGCAGACACCCCAGAAGAGGGTAACTTGGGAAGTTTCATTTGAGTCTCAGAACTTACTAACACAGCACAACTTTAAGACAAGTTGTCCCCATATATTTGATGCCACTTTTGGAGCAGGGAGAGGAAGCAAGTTCTCAGAGGACAGTGTTCCTGTCACAGCTGTGAACATCTCAACATTACACCCTGCAACCGAGATCAGCTTGTCCAGCAAAGACACAACAAAGGAGGCATTAGGTACCTGGATTTCTCCGGGTTCTCCTTATGTGCTCACCCATAGGTGCTGGGCACATGGTGATGCCGAGACAGACAAGTTTTGCAGCAGTGCTTCTTGACGGGTTGATTTTAGTAGCCAGTGTCTGTATTTTCACCTCTACTGGCAGATAAAACCTGCGTGTGTTGGAAGACACCAGGCTGACTGCATGAAAAATTAACTGTTAGCGTAACTGTAACTTCAAAACCACACTGACGTATAAATGAAATACTGTAACTCCAAATGGATTGCATCTGACCATTTTAATGGCATTTCAGTGGAGACTCATTTGTAAAACAGAAGAAATAAATCCATAATCAAGAACATTGTTTGGAATTGAGAGTTGGATTTCCTTCCCTACTATGAAATGGTGTCTGACATTTGTCGTTCTTCTCGACAAGTATTCTCGTTAGAAGTATTCTCGTTACCAGTGACTGGTTTGCCAACAGATGGAGGGAGGGAGAAACAGACTGGGACTCCTACAAAACCATGGCTAAAAAATCCCCACAAACCTCTGCATGGAAATAGTATCAAAACCAAAATCATCATCTGTATGATTATCCAAGCCATACTAAAAACATTTCAAGTCAAATACAATACATTATAATGCCTTTATTAAAGAGATTCCTTTATAAGAGGAATCTGTCCTCTGACAGTTTTAACCTTTTGCATGCCAAGAGTCAGCATTAGTTCGAGACCATAAACCCACTTGTAAATTGGAAACTTACTTAGCTGGCAATTCTTTCCCAAAATTCTCGTCCCATGTAGTGGAGAGCAAATGACATGTTATTTATGCTCAATAATTTTACATGTTCACCATTTTCAGCCTTAACTTTTGAAAAAGAGATAAATAACCATCAATGTTCATGTACCCTTTATTTGCTTTCAGTGTAACATTCCATGCTAATTGCAGATGTAATATGCATAAGTGTAAATATAAGAATTAACAACTCTGGGTTGGTTTTCTTCTCTTTTGTTTATACATGTGAATATTTTGGCTTACAAAATTAACAGCACACTGTAAATAATCCTCCCATACTTTGTACAAACTACATGATTTTGATATACAAGGATTCAGTTTTTATTACAGTGACAATATACAACCATGTCTATTTACAATGCAAAAAGTATATAAACCACATTTTAAACATTCTGCTACTGGCAGCCACTATTGTTTAGGAGGTAGCTTTAATTAACAAAATGAACTGAAGCCACATTTCCCATCATGTGTTCTATCAAATAATTTACAATACAAAGATAAAAATTCATTGTATGAACAGTATATACAGTTTAATTCTCAAAACAGCAATCTAGCTTTAAATCTTAATGAGAATGTCTCCAGATTAACTGGGATGGCAGTGGATTTGCTCTTGATTTAGTGTATTGTTCAAGAAACATAGGTAATTACTTAATCATGCATTCATAACTTTCTATCGATCAGATTTCAAACTAAATATAGATAAATGGATCACTGATTGTACTTAAATCATTTGGGTCTCAGGACGTGAATGGTTTAAAAATATTGCACTGATTTACATAAAAATCAGTGACTTTGCACAGTGTACTTAGTAAAATAATTGGAAAAATGCTTTTCTTTATTGCAAAACTGCTTTCTGTTTTCCCTCCATTTGCTAAAATCTCAGTCTATTCATAGATATTATTGGGGTGCTGGAACATTCAACAGGCTGCAGAGTATTAGCCAGTCTTTCTGCAAAGACATGAGCTGTGTACATCGACAGCACTGCTAACACCCCCGGTGCACTGGTATTCCTTCCAGCAGTGTGAACTGACTGCAAAATACCAAAGAAAGTTGCTGTGGTTCACCTGAAGTAATGCATCATCACTGGAAAAATGTGTTCAACCCTATTATTCCTGACAGCTGTTAACATTCTTATTTCATAGTCTACAGATATTGTGGATTACAAGTGCTTTATTGTAATGAAATCTTTTTAAAAAATTGAACGTTGGCTTAAAATACAAAACAAACATGGTATTTCTGTATTGCTGTCACAGTTACGTGTGGGAGAATTAATCCCTTTTTTGGCCCTGCAGTAAAATTCATCCTGAGATTCAATGCTGAATACACTATACAAAGCTAGCAAGAGAGTTTTTTTGCTTTATCATAGAAAAGTCACATTTAAAAATAATTTCTTTAATATTAAACAGCTGTCCTTTATATTGTGCTTTGGCAGGGAAAAAAAAAAAAAAAAACAACAGAACTTACCTCGCCAAGAGCAGAAGCAAAGTACAACTGGAGCACAACGTGGAAACACACCATTAGCATGTAAAAAAACTGTATAAAAGAAACCACTACTGCGTGGAAAGAGTAAAAATATTGGGTAACAAATTTGGTTTACCAATTAATTATTTACAGTCAGGGCAACCGATTTATTTGTTTAATTATTTTTAAATGTATGGCTCAAGAAGTTACTGCCCACTTCCCTTCTTTACAAACGACACTAAACCATGATTCCAAAAGTGCTTCCTGCTCGAAAGGTCAGAACAGGCGACGACGGTCTACGAAGCATTTTATCTCTTTATTAGAACAGCTGATGGCAAAAAGCCTTTCAGTCTTTAATTCTTGGTATGTTGTAGGCGTAACGAACCAAAGGGAATCCTCGGCTTTGGTAGAAACAGGCACGGCCACAGGCCTGCACTTGGTCTGAGCTGTCCGACACGAAGGAGTCGTCCTCGTCCGCGTAGTCGGAGTGGGCTGACTGGGTGCCGCAGTCCGACCAGTAGCCATCCGGCCTTTGGCAAGGCACCACTGCCAGCGTGGGGCAGCTGTGTGATTTTATTAAATGTTTACAGGGCACAGGCTTGGATAAAAGGAGCGATTCGCAACATTCACACACAGCAATGTTACCCTGCAAATGGGTGTACACGCCACAGTCGTAGTAGAAATCCTGCGTCACGCAGCCCCCTTGGGTGTTGACGGCAATTGCGACCGCTCCGTTCTTCCTGGTCATATGGCGCCTGAGCAACTTCCAGTCTTCCTTGAACTTTGGGTTGAAGAACACATACAGAACTGGATTCAGGCAAGCAGGTAATGGGAAAAATATCAGAGTAACAGACTTCATGATTTCAGGGCTGATAGAAATCGCAGTGATCAATGGTGCAAATGAGAAAAACGCAACAGGGCAGAAGAAGATGCAGTTCGTGAAGATCAGCCAAGCGACGTGTTTAATCATGCTGGACTGCGAGTTTTCAGAGAGGTCCTCTTTTTCCAAGTTGCAATACAGTTTAGTGTAGATAATAGCCATTAGCAAAAATGCTAATGAATTCAGGAGCACTAAAGTTACCGTGAAACCTAACGAAGGTGTTTCTCCAGTGGGGAAGGGCAAGCAAAGGGGTGATGCCGAGTACTCCGCTTTATAAAAAAGTGGTAAGCATCCTGCTACCACAGCACACAGGAAAGCAAAAACTGCTGCAATTTGAAATTGTTTTTGGCGATTGCTTTTCCCCTTTTTAATGATCTCCTTCGCCGAGAAGCTCCGTTCAACAGCTGCCAACATCAGGAAAAAAATGGCACTTTCGGATGAAAAGACTGCAAGAAACCCAGCAATTCTGCAACCACTGCCAGTCTCCCACCATATGCCAAATTCAGCAAATCTTCCCCAAGAGACTGCATCCAAGAAAGTTAAAATACCAGTATAGACTCCCATAAATAAATTAGAGACAGAAATCAGGCCTATGAACAGTTTGGAAGATGGCAATGGAGTACAGGATGCAAATATTGTTAACATGACAAGCAGGTTGAAGAACAAAGCAACCAAAAAAATAAACCAGACAGTAAGTCGAATCATCCAGCTGCCCAATAAATATTCACAAGGCTTAAAAGCACCTAGAACGAGAGAAAAAAAACAGAAAGACAACCAATTTAGGAAAAAAATCGTGCCTTAATAAGCAAGATTTTTCAAAAGGTATTACAAGAGCACTCATTAATTCGTGAATAGACTGCACAGCTGAACTGCTAAATAGGTCAGTTGAAAGTAAACTATTCTGCTGAAGCTATTTACTAATTAATTATGCCTGAAATAATAATTACTGTGATGAATGGTCACTTGAGAATACTTTGTATAAACAAGCTGGCTAAACAAACTTAATTACCTTTTAGCTACTCAAAGCAGCTTTTATTCATGCCACCTGAATTCTTTTTATTTTCTTTAGATTTCATACTTCAAAAAAAGTTGGTAACAAAGTAAAAGCAAGTGTTCACAACAGACATGTAAAGGGAAAGAATTTTTTTTAGAAGTAACATGTTCTCTCAAAAAATGATTCACAAACATGTATTCTGGAATAACTCCTGGTCACAAGGAAACATCTGTAAAACAGCTGACAAATTCAATTTAATCAGCTTTAATAGGGACAGGAATTCACTCCAAGCCCTCCCCCCTACCCTCATCACTGAAAGGCACTGTGAGCTTGGAAACTCATATAGGGAAAATGATTTTTTTTCCTTCTTCTTTTGCCACTTAAAAAAGCTTAAGCAATAAAAAACATCCAACAAGCAAAATAATATGAGGCAAGACAAGGAAAAAAGGTCACTATTACTGCTTACCCTTCTAATCCTTCTAATTGCTATTTATTCCATAGGGAAATCCTACTGATTTTAAGTAACAATTAGAAGAGTTTAACCTCTCCTACATCCCCATTAGGCACTGCTAATTGTCTGAAGCACAATAGCTGGATCTCTCCCTGCAGTCGGGTACTCTGGGAGCTGAAGACAGAGCAAAAAAAATGCCAAACTGTCCTGCCACCTCGGGCGGGAGCTTCTGAGACGGATTCAGCCCCTGACCCCCAGCTCTGCGCAGCTCATGCCCTCCCTTTAGGCAGCTGAAAGGTAAGTACAACCCATCCCTAATGTGAGAACAGCAACTGCACAGAAAGATTAAATGGCAGCGCAAAAATCTCCCAAGGCCTAAAGCAACTTACAGAAATTACTGAACTGACAAGTCAAAAACCAAATCTTTTTGTTTAAACGAGCAAGCTTCATTTCTGGGCAAGAAATAATGGTGCTAAGTGGATTATCAGACCAGTAAAATCAGCAGTAAAATCTCTTTTTTTTTTGCAGTTCCTGAGTAAGACATCCTTGCTGGAATAATTATTTTTACAGTACATTCATATGACGCAGCAATACCTGCTAACCTGAATCTACTTAGTAATGAAAACAACTTTCTACTTAGGAAACTTTAAAATGTCAATGCTGTGTTTCCAAAATCAATCTGAAGTCTGTTTTCTCGTAGCTGTACAGGGAGTTATCTAATTTAGACAACCAAACCCATCACACGTTCCTGTCTTTCTCCCAGTGTCTAACTATCCTTAGAGTTAAAAGTTGCTCTCCTCTCTCGCTAGTAATTCCCAGCCCACCAGGAGAAATTCATGCTTGGAAGGATGAGCTTCGCAGTTTTCAGCGCTGTGCTACTTGAGTGCCACTGTTCAGCAATCCATTCCTGCCATTAGGCAAAGCTGAAAGTGGATCTACAAGATGAGCAATGATTCAGAACTTACATGGTGGGTGGAGTGTCCTACTTATGACCAGACGACAGCATGGCATAGAAAACAAGTTGTTAGTATGGGAGGGACTGGTGAAAAACAAGGCAAATTGTGAACTTGTAAAACAAGCTCTTCATTCCTTTTAGAGCTACAGCATCTCTGGCGTGGGCAAAAAGAGAGAGCTAAAGGCTTTAAAGATTTAACCCATGTAACACACCATCTGAATTCTCATTCTGTGAACAGGAGACCAAAAGCAAATAAGCAGCCTTGGTCAAATTCATTCGCAGATCACATACAGTTACATTAATAATATATTTGACTTTCTGATCATGATTTTTTTGTCTGTGATCAAGAAATCTTTGTGATATTCTATATACACAGCTAGCCCAAAAGATGAAGAGCAAACAGATTTTCATAATGGATGTAAAATACCAGTTTATGAGAAGACAGTGAAAGAAGACTTGGAAAACCCCTGTTCATCCAGAAGTAACTTCACTGGAAGCATTCCTTGTCCCCCATCTATGTCTTCCCGTTCATGCAAACAGGAGGGTACAAGATGTATAGAAGGAATCCTCTGGAGAGCCTGTGTGGTAAAGGCAAGGAAGTAGGAGGCACCACAGCAAGCACTTTAGGAGCTGAGTGGAACCATGTGTGGAAATTCACCGTACGAGGAAGATAAGCAGAAGGGCAGCAATGAAGCTGCCTAGAATGAAAATATTTGTTTGCAAGATCAAAGACTTTCAGCTCTCCTGGACTTCAAGCCTAAATTGGAGTGGTTCTGGTATGCCAATAAGACTACTTATTGCACAGATATCTATTGCACAGATGCTACTGCCTGCTCCAGCTACTTGTAGCAGCCCTCTGCTGACAATTAATACAGCTATAGCAGAGCTGGGGAGCAGACCACGAGTGTTCCTCCTCCTCAATCCTGCAAAGACATCAGGCTACGTTAAAACCACCAATGACAACAGTTGGAGTTAAGCTTTTAAAGCACAGGCTGACTTCTCGCTGAAACAGATGAGCATTCAGACAGTCTGCTCCACAGACATCCCTTTGGCAAGAGTAATGCAGAATTAGGGGACAGTGCACTAAACACAGCAGGCTCCAAATAAAAGTATTAGTCTTGTATGTTCTGCTTATGCTTACTTCTCCAATATAGTACTGTTTGTCTAAAGCTGAGGCAAATCTTTGTGATTGCTCATCCAAACAACACTGACACCAAATGAAGTTTCACCCAAGCATTGTAGAATTTAATCTTCTGTGTACAGAATGACCACGAGGAATGGAACATGTAATTCTGCAGACAGCTATTTGCATAACACCATGCCTGAAGTTCATTGTGGCTACAGCACATTATAAGATTTACCTGTTGCTGGTGTACAGTGAATAATAGTCTGTCCCAGTTCCTCGTTTTCCTCACTCCTTAGAACATCTGCATCAGCTGTATCCAAGGAAAAATGAAAAACAGGTTAGTTGTAGGATGAACAAAAAAAAAAGTGAAATGCAGCGAAGCTGCCTAGGATGGAAGTAGTCCTGTGAAAGATCAAAGTCCTAACACTTCACCAACGTTCAAGCCTTTAACAACTGGAGCTGTTCTAGTTTGCCACCTAAGGTCAAACGCTCGGTGTGGAAATTGCTGCAGCAGTTTGAGTTACTCCTGCCTGCCCCAGCTACTCACAACGCTTCCTAACAAAGAGGCAACGTCTTTCATCACTGAGGAAAGATCTATGGGCCCTGAAGTAGACAGTGGAAGGACAAGCCCTTTCTGAACAGGAAGGTCAAAATACTGAGAACCAAAAAAGCTTTTCATTCTGGCAGAAAATGACAGAAACATTACTGGTAGTGTAGAATTTAAAAAAAAAAAATATTTTTTTTTTCCCTTAAATAGGCAAATCTTACACATTTAGAAAGTACATGGCACTGCCTGTCTGTAAGCAGCCACTAAGCACTTTCAGAGACAGGTTTTGTATCCCTATAAAGATTTACATTTTCCAAATTTCCTTTTTCAAAGACAACATACACTGTTATTCAGTCCAGTCTGGCCCAAAATAACACCACCAGTCTAGTACAATGAAACACTTACCCTTCTCACGATCCATCAAAGCACCTTGATCTTGGTGACTGGAATCTTCAGTGTTAGAGTTTAAATAAGAATCACAACCCCAAAATGCACAGCACTGGTAAGCGTATGGTACAGAGAGTGACCTGAAACACAGGCAGAACAGAGAGTGTTACCCGTTGTAACCTGAGTTCAGATTATCATCTCTTAAAAATACATAAATGGCACACTTCAGTCCTAAAACTGAAGCTTCTTTTTGTCACAGTTGCTAATAAAAAACTATTTCAAATTGAATCAGTTGTAACCATTTCTGATGAACCTTTGCACTGAGACAAAGGACAGGTGATGCAAAGGACAAATCCAAGTCTTTGTCTGCTGCAAAGGGCACAAAGAAAAGTCTGTGATGTTGAGCTCTTTACTGCTCATTCTACTCCATATACAAAATAAATTCTGATCAGTGTGTGTGGAGTCACTGTACAACTTAAACTGAAAACTAATGAAGCAAGTTCATTAAAAAGTAACTGTTTTGTAACAAAGTTAACTCCCAGATGATCACAGTGTTAAAATATCTTTTCCTCTTACTCTTTATTTTGTGACCCCAAAATAAGATTTTTTTTTTTTCTACTGTCTGTTTATGTTTCCCAGAAATGGTACATAATCCTGGTAGAGAAGTACAGCTGCATACAGAGTTTTAAAAAGTCCAAGTAAATGAAGAGATAATAGCAGAGCAGAAACTTATTTTTCTGACTCAAGGCTACAATATCAACTATCTGCATTATTGTTCCTCAATTCTGTTCTTGTAAATATCCACCCAAACCACTACTCCAATGTCAGACTGAAAAGTGGTGGAAGAAAAATATTAAAAGTTCCAAGAAAATTGTCTGCAAATGGCTTCTATACCAGAATAGTCAGATGCCCTTTCATATATGCCAACATTAAGGCCCTACAGACTGAGCAAAGGGGCTGATTGTTTGTCCTAAATATTATCTAAACTGGCTTCATTTGTTGTCATGTCCCTCGTTACTGTCAACATTAAGTGAGGCACTCTGTAGTGTTATTTACCAACATACCGGAGCTTTGCAAAGTTCTTTGCTGCCAAAGCTTCTTTCAACTCTGAATTGCCTGCAAGTTTAAGCTGGTTCAGTCCACTCAATCCTTCAACTGGAACTGAAGTGAGTTCATTGAAACTTAGGTCTCTGAAATGTGAATATTAAGACAGTGTTACAAGAAAGTAAGTTTGAAGATCCTATAGCACACATTTAATTGAAGTAGGAAGGCTTTCTGAAGTCTCATACCGAGGCTGCAGCCTGGCAAATGCCTGTCAGTGCAGCAGGCACTTTGAAGACTTGTGCCCTGCATACGTTCAGCTGGCGAGAGGTTTTGTGATGCACAGAGATGAAACACACGATGGGCACATATTAGTTTTAAGCTGAAAATATTTACTATCTCAGCAGCTGAATGATAGAGAGACGAGGTCGCTGCACGGAATAGCCTACTTACAAGTTAACGATAGCTCCAACAGTGGTGAAAGCTTCCTTGTGGATCTGATGGATCCGATTTCTACTGAGGTCACTGCAATGAATGTTAAATGAGATTATTTTAGCAGTTTCATCAAAACTTTGTAACAGCCACTGTTCTGAGAAAAAAGCTAAGGTGACAAATACATTGTGCCTTTGTCAGAAAAGCCAAACAACCCTCCCATTGCCCCTCTCTTTCCAGTCAGCCTGGTGCAGTAGCAGCCAAATCCCTTGGTAAGGCAGCTGTATCCTGCTTCACCTCATCCCCAAGGTAGCATCCATCTCCCATTCCTGCCCCCTTCCCCTTCCTTCCTGGCACTAGCAGCTCAGCCTGTGCTCCCAAGGCAGAGGCAGACCCTGGCACCACCCATGCCCAGGCTGAAGATGCCAGGACGATCCCTTTGGTGACAAACTGCAGCTGTAGCAGAGCACGTCAGCAGGGGTGGGGGAAGATAACAAAAGAATAAGCAGAAGGGTGCCTGCTTTGTTGGATCTCAAAGTCCAGATCCAGCTCCTGCTGGACCACCATGACTTTTATTATAACATTCCTTTTAAAACACCTGTCAATTTGTGGATTTTTTATTTTCCTGATAATTTCAATGTTCCTATATAATCTTCATATAGCTAGAGATGAAAGGGAAAGGGATAATTTTGTTTATTGGTCTGCTCCTCTTGAGGAAAACAGGTAGGATCTATCCAAGAAGTACTATATAATGGAATAATACAATAATAACATAATGCAAAATAGCAGACTACTAAAAAAAAAATCTTTTTTAATCTCCATATATCTATAAAAAAATATATATTTATAGTCTATAAAAAAGTAAAATGGAAAATACAAAGAACAGGACTGAAAACTAACTGCTGTTCGTCACATCTCTTCTATATGGTTTGTTTCACCTTGAAATCCAGCACACCTGGCCTTTTGCCATCAATCAGATTTGTAACACCAAACCCTGACATCAGTTTACATGGGAATCAACAACATTATCTTGTTTTACTCAGAATGCAACTATGTACACTTACAGGATACGAAGGGCGGACAGTCCTTGAAAGGTATCCTCTGTGATTTCATGGATTCGATTGTGCTGCAAGGAACTGCAAAGTGAAGAAGTAGAAACAGAACTCGATTAGCAAACTGAGCTTCAAACCAAGAGGTACCTTGATGCCTGCTAATACACAGATTTAGCCTTACCAATGGCAAGATTTTTCTCATTTTACCTTGAAGGCAATCTGTCTAAGCATCTGCTCTACACTTCACATTAGCCATGTTAATACAACCATGAAGCTCTTTTGTGGTACCTCTGCCCAATCCCAATTCATAACTCACTATTTCCAAGCTAAAAGTTAATGCTTTGTGAACTTTGAAGAGTCACACTGAGATGTAAAACAAATCTACCTAATTCTGAAGGAATCTTTAGGCCATACTCTTATCCTGAGTGCACTTTCACTTCTTAAAATACAGATTTATGAAAGGAAAATGTTGAGAAGAGCTAACGGGCAAATTATACATCCAATTCACTAGCTCCCTTTACAATGAACCATGCATACAATGAGCCTAATGATACCAAAATGTAACAGTAGAGGCCTGTGAGAAGTCTGTTAGCCCCACTCTGGTTAAAAGGAAAGAAGCCTGAGAGCAGTAGAGGTAGAAGGAGAAGTAGGAACATATGCAGGCAGAAGAATTGTGTAGGGTTTGGAAATTAAGCTTAACCTTTAAAGCAACGACGGAAAGAAAAGCAAAGATGGGTTTTGAATGTGCCTTACAAGGACTAGAGGAAAAAACATTTTACACAAGCATAAGCTGATGGTTGGAGAGAACTGAAGACATGTGGAAGAGGTAAGAGGAAGGAAAACACATAAAAGCTCATTCCATTCATGCATATAGCAATACTACTATGAAATGCAGGATTAAGGTGTTCTTCATTCTTCTTGGTGCCACAGGAACAATTAAACCTTAGCTAATTGAGGAAAACATAAGTGTCTGAATTCTCTGTCCAGCACACTCCTCACATGAGATAGTCATATTATCTCTCTCTGTTCTTAATCTGAGAAACTTATGATCAAACATGAAGCAAAAAACTTTCTAAAGACTTGGACTCCTCATACTAAGGAGGTAATAAAGATAAACAACATGTATTTCTACTTACATTTCTTCCAAGGAGTGGCAGCCCATAAAACTTGGGAGGTCCTTTATATTGTTATAAGACAAGTCCCTTCAAAACAGAAAAATGGGAGAAAGGTGCTTAGTTCAACTCTTTTCTACTTGAAACATCTCATCACTTGCAACCATTACATGGATTGTCAGAAAAGTCTTCCTGTTAGTAACATTCTGTGGAAAAACTAAGGGCAGCGTAGAGCAAATTCTGAATGGAATCACTAGTGGCATCTCTCCACAGCCATCCTAACTAGCCCCACTTTGATTATAAAAATTATATACACCCAAAAACGCAGAAAGACATAACTGCTATATCAAGCTTGCAACAGTCAGCAAATAGCAGAAATAAGGCTGTCTACAGAACTCTGCAAAATGTTGACTCATTGCCTTTTATTCACTCTATTCATGCCCAAAGAAGTTGTGGATGTCCCCTCCCTGGAAGTGTTTAAGACCAGGCTGGATGAGGCTTTGAGCAACCTGATCTAGTGGAGGGTGTCCCTGCTGAAGGCGGGGGGATTGGAACTAGATGATCTTTGAGGTCCCTTCCAATCCAAACCATTCTATGATTCTATGATTCTATGTAACCCTTTTAAAAAACTACATTTCTATCTCCCTCCTCCTTTTTGTCTCTGAATTCAGTGAACATCGATCCTACCTCACCATTCTTTTTCCCTAATTTTTCTTCTATAAAACAGAACATCTTTTTCTTCTCCATTTTTCAGCACTTGCTTTTGTTCCAAATTTTCCTGTGTGCACCCTTTGTAAACGTGGCTTTGCCTGTCCCTCCCAATGGTTTCATTTTCCAGTTTGGTTTTTTTGCATTAATTTTAACACATCCTTACTGCTTTTTCTGTCTTGCCATTGTATTACTATCCCCTTCCTAATCCTCATCTCCATTTCTCTTGGTTCCTGATGCTCTCTCCTGTGTTCCTGAACACAAAAAGGCAAAGCACTACAACTAAACTCTTCCTTAATCTCTGAATGTCGATGATTACTGTTGTGTTAAGAATGAATGATGCCAGAGTCAATTTGAAAATGCAAAGACTGTTTTGTAGCACTGCCTTACGTATTTTATAAAATATGAAAGAAATACAGTGCATCTCCATAAAGGGGACCCTGTCTCAGGAATCTAAGGCATTCTATCAACTCTGTCATGAGTCTCGTTTTGAAGAATCAAGAAACCAGAATCAGATTTCCAAGTTCAACAGAACTACTAGGATGAGCAATTCTAAGCAATACGTAAAAGTATTAAATTTAAATTAGATGTAAATTTCTTTTAAAACATGTTGTTGCAGATGAAAATAGGAGCACAACATTCATACTTACAAAGTTCGTAGCACCTTTTGCTCTTGGCATAAATTAACAGGAATACTGTTTATCTTGGTCCCTGTTAGAGTTCTGTGGAAAAGGAAAAAAAAATGTTTGAATTGTTGATGGCAGATGGCATAACAAGCACATGTAAGCAGAGTAAGGATGGTGTCTCAGTTATTGGGGTGCTAGATTCACCCAAACTTTTTTGTTTGTTCATTTTCTCAGAAGAGGCCAACTTTTCTGTTTTTCAGGTCTGTGAGAGGAGTGTTAATTAAAATCAATGGCCTTTTCATAGGCTTTTGTCAGCTTACCCTATCAAAAAAAAATTAAAAGGCACCCAGGTATCACCATAAGGAAAGCTACATAATTACTTTATTGACAGGAAGATAATTTATATCCAAGTTGCTCTCCAGACCCACTTATCATATTTCTATCACTTCACACGAAGCAAAACCAATAAATTATTGGAAATTCTCTCTGTAGAATATACTTACAAACTCTCCAGATTAACAGTTCCTGTCAAATTAGGAAACCACTGCACCATGCTGGCACCCCGAATGACCCTAAAAAAATTCCCAAGAAAATTAGTTGTAAACTATTATGCAAAGAATTGTGACAGTCAATCCTGCTATCAGGTAGATATTTTCACTAAGGAGACATTCCAACATCCTTATTGCTTTTGTTTAAATTTTACACATGAAGATAGTCTTTTCACTGTTTCTTACAGTATTAATTTGCTTAGTAAATTACTCCTCCATTAGCAAACAACTGGAATTCATTAGGCTGGAAAGAGTCATATCAATACACGTATGAAAAGGGCATAAACACTCAGGTAGTTTATAGTTCAAAGTTTGAAGTCTCGCACCATTTTGCTTTCTCGTCACCCCCAGAACTGGTATCTTTTGAGCACATGCATGCACTAACCTGCAAAACATTCTCACAATGTACACCCCTGTTCAAAAAGCACCTAGGACATATTGCAGTTTGCTTAAGTAAGAACCTGAGCATTTGGCCTGAGGTTATGTGTCTTATGCAAGGTAACAAAGGTTTAAAAAAAAAAAAAAAAGTTGTAGAGCATATTTATTAGATCTTCTTAAGAAACTGGATATTCCCAACAATAATAATGTTTTTAAAAGCTTACTGCAAACAATCTGAAAGGTTAGAGGCAGTCAGAAAATTTATTTATTTTGAGTTCTTAGCCACTACATTTCATATCCATTTATTGTACTATATAGTTGAGGTGATACTTACAGAGAATGCAGATCTGACAGATTCTGAAATGCTGAGTTCCCCACAAAAGACAAAGGATTATCATACAAATGTCTGGGAATGAAAAACATGTTTCAATCACTGTTCTTACAGTCACTGTCTGCTAAAGACTAAAAATAGATGCATGAAAATTACTTACATCGTTCTTAGAAGGGGGTTTCCTGCAAATGCACCATCAGGAATTATGGAAATGTAGTTACTGTGAAATCCCCTAAAGATATTAGCAAAGAAAAAAAAACAACATTTAAAAATATACTGCCAGTATATTCAACCAACAGTCATTTTCTTCACACCTACTCAATTCCCAATCCTACCAAAAATAGGATTGTCGTTAAATAGGAGTAACTCTGAAGGCATGACTTCTATCTACTGCACATCAGCTAAACTGAAAATGTTTCATTAGAAAGAAATTGTTCTGTCCAAAACATGATCCTGTGCTTTCTCTCTTCTTCCTTCCCTCTTAAGAAAGGGGACAAGGAAAACATGTGTGATCAGTGAATGCTTCTGCTACTGGAGGCCAAAACCAGCTCATGATTAAGATCTATGCTAATAGTTCTCCTGAATAAATTGCTTGCTTATATAACTCCAAAGTAATTTTCAGTAGGTTCTCTCTCTAGCTGATGATTATATTTTCCTTTAATTATAGCATCACTTAACATAACTTAATCTGATCTAGGTCGCTGCATAATGAGACAATGATTCTTAAAACTGGGATCTTATTTTCCTTTTTTATTTATGGAAAGGAGAAAGAAAACTGGTAAAAAGGGAGAACAAATAATACTCACAACTCCTTTAGATTTGGGAGTGCTTTTATGGCTTCAGGGAACTCTACCATGTTGTTATAATTTAAATCCCTAGAAGAAACAAAGTAGGAAAATTATAAAATTCTTAATAGCGATGATGAATTGTTAAAATAATTTTTATTTAACACAATTCAATGAAAGTAAAATGTTCTCAGAACATCTTTAACTAGACCGCAAAATAACTTGATTTTTAACTTAGATTTAGTCTTCTGATGTTGTGCATGCTTTATAACCAGCTAATACCTTAGGTAAGTTATCTACTATTATCCAGAGGATTATTCATATTAAGTCAAATGAGATTTCCTTACAGCAAAGCTCAGTATTTTTCAACAACTCACACATTTTTCTTCAACAGAATTTACATGGAAATGAACTAAGATTTTAAAGCTGAAAAAAGAAAGTAGATAAAGAGTGTTCATTTGTATTAGCTTACTGAGAAAATTTTTCTGTTGGGTTTTACAAAATAAACAGTAAATGAGCCATTAGGTAACACTGGACCTTGTAGCAAAACCAATTATGAATATTGATCAGAAGCAGAGGGAAATCTCATCACACTGAATCACCACCCATCAGTGACAGGGATCTGCTGAAATCTCAGTTAACCTGTCACCATTCTAGCGCTAATGTCAGGACCAGCTACAGTCTTTTTTTTCTGCAAAAGGGATTCCTTATGAGAAGGAAAACCATTTTGAGAGTCTGTGCACATTTACATAGCATCTAATTATTACTTAATTGAGGTTCTAAGAGAATGACAAGACAGCTGGAGTAAGCAGCATTCCTGGACTCATCCAAACTCCTCATGTTAACAGAGGTTGTCACTGGCTTTACATGCCCTTACCCTCCATCATTTGTTCTCTTTATTTAGCATTCTCCTAAGCACAACAAAATGTGCTGCCGAAGGAAATACCACATTCACTGAGTGAAGGGAAGGGAAATGGGGAGTGTAACCCAAGCTGCTGAAAGCTGTTCCTCACCAAGGAGGCACTCTGGAGGTCAAGGAGTTCTGTGGAGCTTGGATCTAGCCACTGTGGACACCCAGTTCTGGGGGGAGTATGAGCTGTCAGTGGGGACGACAGACATGGGGCGAGGGGAAGGTGATGCCTCCTGCCCCCATCCTCTGTTTCTGCCCAGAGGAACCTAAGGCTCACTGTTTCAAATAAACCAGTCCATCATCTTAATATCTGCCAGTATTTGCAGTGAACTCAGGTGAATCTCTTGTATGAGAGGCTGGGAACCAGGAGCTGGGCTGGTTTCTACCAGCCTGCAGAGGACTGGGTTCAGGACCTGCAGGGACACATCAGCAAGTCTCCTAGGCAGGTAGTGGTGTCCATCCAGCGAGGGATGAGCAGCGGAGAAACAGCCTGCTGGGGCCCTCCAAGAAACCTCCTGAGGTCACACAACAGTTTTGGCAGTGTATCTTAAATATGTTTAATCCTACAGTAAATCTGAGAAACAAATATTTGTCCCTTATCACCAACAGGGCCACTCAAACACTTCTGATACAGCCACCTGACTCAGTGGAGTGCTATGCAAAGATACATCAGCTAGATCAGGGCCTGGAACGTTAGAGCCACATCATCCAGCATGACATTTCACCCAGGCTAATATTTACCTGCTTCTCAACATAGTTAATTAGTTTTGGTGGAGCACTGCACTGATACAAGCCTCCAGTTCCAAAACCTGAGCTGGAGCTGTGTTGGTGGTATGGGTTGTGCTGTGCACACATGCCTTATTTGCAAAATCTCCACCGTACCAGTAAAGTAACCTTGATTAAGCTGGGAATGACACAAACACTGAACAGTGAATTACTTTAAAAAGCATACTTACAAGGTTTCAAGGTTGTCTAATCCATCAAAGCAGTGCTTTCCTATAGTTTTTATTTTATTATTATGAAGATGACTAAAAAACAAAAAAAAACAAGCATGAAAATAAGTTAAAGATTTAATATAAGTTAACAAATTAGCAGATATTTCTATGAAATCAAGACAGCTAAATGGTTTAGAAAAAACATTACATGGGGCAGATTATGCAGCAGAATGTCTTTTACTTCCTCATATGTCAACAGATAGATTGCCCACAGCCAAGACAACCTAGTTTAAACCTTTATTCACTATCCAGAAGTGTGATAAAATATGATTTAAACATATAAATCAAAGTAATTTTTCATATTCATCCTTGGAGATACTTAAGACTCCACAGAAACAGGTCTGTGGCAGATAATATTTTCTTCTTTTAATATCTCTGAAAGCTTTCTCTGATAACCAATGGTTATCAGAGAAAATATTTCAAATATTCATTAATAAAATGAGATGTCAGGAAAATATATGGCAATCTCACTATCCATAGCCCATTTGACTTTCTGTTTAGGAGAAAGCCTTTAGCAGACCTTCAGTGGGTTGTCTAAGTATACATGATATCATCTGGTGTTGGTAGTATACGCTGTTACTAGACAATTGAACTAAAACATAGCAAAATACCATTTTCAGTGCCATTCTAGCTTAATCAAAACTTAATCAAAGTGAAATACAATTACAAATACTCACAGAACAACAAGACTCGAAAGGTTTGTAAATGCATAGTCAGGAATGTGTGTTATTTTGTTAAGAGCCAGTGTTAACGCCTGCAGAGAGGGGAGGTTGCTGAGGGGATAGATGGGAACTTCTGTCAAACTGTTGTCATCCAACCAAAGGTGACGCAGTTGTACCAGACCCTCAAAACTGTCTTCTGGTATGGCAGTGATATGGTTGGCATCTAAACGCCTACATTGAAACACAAAGAATTCACATAGTAAACTCACAAACTAGAGATAAATTCAAATGTTAAAGTCCTATTATTCCTAAATTTATTTTTTTAAGCTTAAATATATTTTACTGAAATAATTTAATACCAGAAAGCTTGAAGGTTTATTGAATGATGCATGAACATCCTTTCAAGGCAAATGAAGAGCCCATAAAAGAAAGCTTCATAAAAATTTATTCTCAGACATTTTTAATTAAACATTTTAACAAATTCATATGGTTATAATCAGCTTAACAAACTTAATTGGTAACTCTGTAATAGACACCTCTCCCCCACAAACCCCCCAGCTGCTAATATTGCAAATACAAGTCCTTAAAATGGTAGCTTGATAATGCATAAAGATTACAGAGGCATTTACTCATTTGAACTGATTATGCCTATAGCTACATTGTCAATAGCACCATACACTGTTATATGCTTTGTTTTGTGGTGCTACTACACACCTTAAGCAACTACTTTAGAGAACAGGATTATTAAAAGCATTTCTTCAATGAAGTCAGTTATGAATCACCTTGGCAAATAAAACATTATATCACCAAATGAAACCGAGAAACTTCTTTCGCTCTTGCACCTGATCCTTTCTAGCATGCTCCACAAAATAAATGCAAAATAGCACATTAGCACTGTTGAATATTGTATGTTATTGGATTTGCCATTACCCCTTTTCCCCAAATGAACTCCAATTGCACACGTCAGCAGCAGTAACACATGTGGAAAGCGACCCAGCTATGCTTCATACAGAAAGTCAAACCACGTGCAACAATTAGTTCTGCTGCGGTTACCGGCTCACCTAGGCTATTGGGTTTCACAGTGTCTTCAGGTTTCAAAGTATCAAAAAAAAGAACTCCACACCTGGAAACCTAGGAGGCTAAAATGCACGTCCCCAGCTCCAACTCCAGATGTGAAGCCCTTGTGACAGGAGGTGCAGGTGTTACTGTCAGAGTCTCACCGAGAATCCTTATCCACGACAACTGACAAACCCGATACCGCACCTTGTCTGATGGCTTTGGCAGTGACAAGAGAAACTCTCCTGAAAAACACGTGTGCTTCTGCCTCACGCAATACTCTCTGAACCAATTCATTTTTTCATCTTCCTACATTAGCAGCGAAGTCCCTTGGATAGCATCACTGGCAACCAGGGCAGGCAAAAGGCACAGACAGGGACCAGTTCAAGTTTGTTTGCATTCTACCATGTGAGCAGATGCACTGGGGACTAAAGTGGAAAACCACCCGTACTAAAAGCTTAACCTTGGATTGACACTGACAGAAGGAATGGGCAGAGGCAAGGGATGATCCAGGAAGGACCAAAATATTAATAAAGTGCTGTTCTTCCTAAGGCAACGAGAAGGTCAGCAGTGATAGCCCACGAGATTAAAAAAAACCAAACCAAAACTGTAATAAACCTGAGGCAGCGCAGGGCTGAGAGCACGAGGCGACGTTTGACAATCCTCTGACCTAGAAGCTGTCTTCTCTAGGTCAACACACAGCTGAACTGTGGTGACTTTGCTGCAAACATGGAAGAAAACACCTTGCGTAACTGCTTTGAAATGACTGGTGTACCAGCCATGGTACGTGTGCTGCTGTCTGGGGAGACAAAACACGTTTACACTCCTCTATTAGCATTGATTTTTCATTACGATACAAATCAGCACGGGTTTTGAGTTACATTAAACATTCACTGTTTTTCTAAAGCCATGATCAGACATGTTCTTGAAAGTCTAGCTGGGTTAGTTTAAGAAGCCGTTGCCTCCAGCCATTCATCCCACCTGACCCTCTCTGGGCTGGCAGAGGGGACCATTTGTCCCCAGGCACAGTCATGACAGCTTAATTAGTAGTGAAAGTGCTTCTGGACCCCAACACTTAAAAGACGTGCTGAATTCAAAGGGAGAAGGCAAGCTTGATGAAGAATTAATGCACTTTTTTTACTCCTGTGAAAGAGTTTTGTTGTTGCGATGTAAATGTTTTACATATTTCAAATTATTAGGGGAAAAAAGTCATCAACTGAACTTTCATGTACTAAAAAGTCAAGAAATGCATCAAATTAACAAATACACCAATATAAGTGAGAACTTACAGAACTGTCTGCAGTCAGAAGCTCTCTCCTAAGATGAGTGAAGTACCATTAGCTCTAAAGCTGTACATGAAAGAGCTAATTCCTGTACTGGCATCCCCTTATCATTTGCCCCATGGTCTGACAGGTGTGTTTGAATGCATTCTGTTTGAATGCTTTTAGGCTGCACTGAGACTGGAACGTTTCGGAGAAATTAAATGTCTGATGATAATAAAGGAAAAAAAAAAAGGGGGGGGAGGGGGTAAGGGAAAAAAGCCTGCGGCTCCACTTCAGAAAAAACAAAACAAAACAAAAAAAAGCAAAACTAGAAATTACCTGTCTTTCTTCTCTCTCCTAAATTCACACACCTCCTTGAAGATCAAAAGAATTATTTTTCCAGTGGAATAAACATATCCGAGTCTCCTCTTCAACTAATTTCTCCCTGCCCACCCCAGTTCTTTATTTATTTATTTTTTAAGCGAAGCAGCATACTCAAAAGTCAGGTCTCAATCCTTGTGACTACTTGTCTATGCTTGTGTTTGTACCTTCACTGTGCTCCCTGCTGAATCCATTTACTGAAGCAGACCTTGGAAAACAAAAACACACACCGAAGCCTCAAGCCCTGCTCCTCCCCTCCCACGGTTAAAGCAGAAGATGACCACAGGAAGGACGGACACACACATCGAACTCAGGGAGAACAAAAAGGGTCATGGAGAAGATGATGGACATTTCACACCTAGTTTCCTTTGCTAAGACCTCCATTCCCCAGTGCAGAGGGATTGAGAACCCAAGTAACTCTGCATCTTAAACTGATGGCTCTCCACAACCATCCAGACTGTCACATTCATCTCCTGCCCACAGCAGTAAAACAGAGCAGAGAGATGACCACCACCCACCGTTGTCACCGAGCAGGGAGGTTTGGAAGGTGAATGAGGGCATTTTCTGGCTCTGTCACTTCTTTGCAAATGTTTGGCACCATCTTAACAAATGCAATGTCTGAATAGAGCCAAAAGTAATTAGTTATGCTAAATCATAAAGACAAAGTCAAGGAGAAAGACAGGACATCAAGCTGTGATTATGTGTGTCTTCCACTGTCCATTTACATAGTGACTTCCCGATCTCTGTGTCTGAAGATCACTGTGCTAGCCCAAGGTTTTCCCACAAGCCAATGGATACATCGATAAAATAGTTGAAAATGGACAGTTTGCCCAGAGTTTTCATTGAGCTGCATTTACAGTTTTAGAGAGAAAACCTGTGATTTACAAGTGTTTTAAGAACAAGCACAGTCAAAGCTTATCCACATTACATTCAGTGCACAAAACACAGCTGAAATGTTATTTAATGTGAAATGCACACAATGGAGTATATTGTGAAACAACTGAAAAACAAACCTAAAATATTTCACAACTTCCACAAAATGTTACAACTAAGGACCACACCTTTTCTTTAAGATGGGATAAAAGAGTAGCCATTAGCTTCAATAACCAGCAAAGCACAAGTAATATTCTTCACGTGGACTGAACTTTTACAAAGACTGTGCTTTTCCATTAAAGTGTTAAAGATAAGACTATGTTCTATAAATTAGAGCTTACAGTATGTACTTAAATTCCTTAATCTTTCAGAAGGTACTCCAATTCCAGCTTCCCTATAGGCACTGGCTTGTGAGAGACCTTTACTTTTAGTCTATAAATTCAGAGTTCACTTGTGGAGCTGTCACCTTCATTTTTACTACCTGTCAGGTTCCCTCCTCACACCAACTCCACAAGAAAAAAGAGCAGGAGGAGGATAGAAACCCATATGTTCAACAGCTCTTGTATCAGTAATTAACATATTGATAAAACAAGTGAAGAACATAGCAACTTGAACGTCTTCAAACAATTAACTCAGCTTTAAGGAAAACATGAAGCTAATATGAACTCCTACCTCAATTCACATGAATAAAAGTTCCCAAGTCGAACACACATATATGAATTTTAAATATTTATATAGCAACAGAAATACACACAAAACTAGCACTCCAACTCCAGTATATTTCAAATTTTCACCAAGCTTTTCACTAAAAATCTCAGGTCAGACCTGCCAGGAGTACACCAGTGAAAGTGGCGTGGCATGGCATGGCATCCAGCTTTTTTAACCCATTACATTGGTGGGGCAGGGGCAGGCAGGAAAACACTTTAGCTTAAGAAAAAAAAAAAATAATCACCAAATCTCCTCAAGTGTTTCCTCAGGATCTCCCAGGAGCGAGCCCTGGTCTCGGCAGCAGCCCTGCACCACACCAAACCGCAATGGAAGCTGCTGTGCCAGAGCCCTACACCAAAGCAGGCGTCTGCCAGGGCAGCGGGCAGGGCAGCACGGTTACTGGGCACAGCGGCTAATTGCAGGGCGAAAAAGGCCAACAGGGAAGGATGCTTGTGGCCCTGTCTGGGCTGGCCAGCAGCACTGCTTAGAGCAGGCGCCCCACAGCCCGCATCCCTTGGGGGCAGTGCCGGGGAGGACTCCAGGACCACGCTTGCACATCTCCTCTGGCTGCCCAGTCCCTCCGGTGCTGCTTCTCCGGTTTATTCTTTTCCCATCCTCTGAAAGCCAGCAGGTGCTAGGTGGTGAGGGTGCAGGTAGGATCATGATGCAGCCAGGCTGTGAAACCTGCAGCTTTGTGTGATCCCAGCAGTCTAGGGGAAGGAGGA
>NW_010301411.1:35163-56083 GCF_000700745.2 Antrostomus carolinensis | reverse complement strand
ACAAAGCTCAGTAGGGGAAGAAAAAAAAAAATCCTCTGTTTTGCTCTCATCCTGTAGTCTGTTACAGTAAACCCTGGCTCTGCTGGGGCAAACCACCACCAGCACATCAGTGGCCATGGCTGCAGATGCTTCCCAAGGAGCTGGCCATGCGCCTTGCCACGAAGCCCACCTGGGTGTTGTTACAACTCATAAACATCATTTTTGTAATATTTATTATGAAGGTACTACCGCCACACTTCTTTATTAACACTATTTGCCTGGGAAGAGAAGAGACTATTGCAGATTTGTTTGCAGCTCCTATCCCAGCCTCACTAGTTCTCATCTGTGACCACACTCCACCTTCTAGGCTTCAGCGACTGGGAAATTTTAACAGCTTTGTACTAACAGCAAGAGTTTAACATTGATGTTAATAAAAGGAAAATCACTCCTGACTTGTGTTAAACCACTTCTGCTCAATGGCAATCGTTAAAGAACTTTGCTCTTTAAAGTGCTCCTTCAAAAACCACAAAGAAATCTCTCAAATAACACTGGAGTAGGTTTTTAGGTTTTGAAGTTGAGTACTGATAAGCCTGGTACCTTGGCAATCCTGCTACAATGCAAGGCAATAAACCCACCATGTTAACAGAGGTACTTTAAAATCCTCAGCACGTTTGCTCACTGTAAGAAGCGGCAGCTCTCTGTACCTTACGTGTTGAGAACATCAATACAAGGATTTGCTGTATTCAAAGACAAATTTACAGCAGCTATCAGAAACTAATGATACATGCCAAAGCTATTTCAACCACCAGTACTGATGTGCCAGCATATCTATTTCTTCCATTTAAATGTTTAAGATGGTACCAGTCAGAGATCACAGTTTGCTGCAAATTACCCATTGAGGATTCAGCTGATCTTTACCTACATGCCGTGTAACTTCTACCACTTGCACCATCCCAGTTAAGTTTCTGATCATTCCATTTCTAAATAATTTCCTCATTTTTATTTAAACATTAGCAATTCCTTAAGCAAGTCCAGACAGTTGAAAAAAAAAGTTACAAAAATCCCAGAGATTCCTGAAGCTCACAAGAAATACCCATATTTTACTTTCCAGAAAAACAGAACAGCTTCTGAAGGTGAACATGGCATAGAAAAATGAGATTCTTGTCATTCAGCAAGCATATAAAGTTCATGAAGCAGTATATTTAAACTGCTGCATATTTAAAGATTTTTCAGCACAATCAAACATGCTCAGGACAGCTCTTACACACTCTTCACTTAAAAAAAAATGCAAGGGAGAACGGCATATTCAGCATAGTTAACTTTGTGTTCTTTTTGCAGGTTAAAAAGAAAACATGTGTGAATATCTCCCCTTTCCTGTATTCCAGTGCTGATATTTGTGTTCTTTTTGCAGGTTAAAAAGAAAACGTGTGAATGTCTCCCCTTTCCTACATTCTGGTGCTGATGGTTTAACATCTTAACACAGACTCACTTGAGGGCTGATCCCCTTTAATAACAGTGAAGCAGGGAACTAAAAAACTTCTGGAGAAGACAACCTATTAAAAGTCAGTCAGTTGAAAAACCACCTGCCACTATTAAAGGTGCATACTACATATAAAACCATATAATGCTTCTTAACTTCATCTAGTCATTGCTGTTCATGAACATTTGCCACAGGCTCCCATACAAGATTATCCTTACAGATAGCCCTGTCCTTCAAAACTCTGTAATCCAGATTTACAAAATTATAAAAAAGTCATAAAACATACTTTAAGAAAAAATGAGAAGTAGAACAGAACTATGTATATTTTTTTTGAGATATATATATATATATATATATACACACACACACACACACAAGACAGTGTTTGCATTGTCCTTTCCAAATTCAAGGATCTTCCCTTCTGACACCTTTCAACATGCTTATGGTTTACCTTACTAAAATTGTTGTCACTAAGGTGAACCAGCACTTAAAGCTGTACGTTTTCACTATGATACCAGCAGAATGTTTCTAGATTAGAGTTAGGTTTTGGTGGGTTTTTTTAATAAATACAGATGTAGCTTGATCTGTATAAAGAATCCTTCCTAAATAAGAAAAAGATAGAAATGCAAGGCTATAGCAGATATGTGTACAGCACATTTAAAATGTGTCCCAACTGATTGAAATATGCCTCCATCCTCTGTCTCCATCCTTTTTTCATACATTTTTTTACCCTACAAAGCAAGATCCTGCTCTCATTTCTCTCAATCCCACACTAGGACCCCAGTCTTTCCTGCCTGGGTCAAGTCGATTCCCTCTCCCAGAAAATATAATCACATTCCAGTTCAGCACGTTCATGCCTCCTGCCTCATCCTGCCTCAAGCCTGCTCCAGCCTTCCAAGATAGGAAGGCAGACAGCAAAACTGGTTCTGATCCTGAAGCGGAGGCTGCGAGCAGAGCAGGCTCGGGAGCCAGAACTGCTACCGGGTACCACTGAAAATTACTGCTGACCACATGCATGAAGACACTTACCCTGCAGCTCAGGTGAACACCCACACAAAGAGAAAGGCAGGAGCTATCACAGTTGAGTACCACACTGGCATGGTCCCAATACCCACAATTTGGGAATCTGGCAGAACAGCCTAGCTGCAGAGCTTTGAACTGTTGCTGCAGAAGGCTCCGATATTCCCTGCATGCGGGCGTGTGTGCACATGTGCAGGGACAGTGACTCAGTGATTCCTCAACTACAATCACAATAAATCACCTCCAATACATTAGCAGCTATTGACAAGCTTTCAAAAATGACTCCTGGATTTGATGGTAAATGCCCACTAAAATTAGCAGCAATTGGGCTTTTTTGAGTTTAAATGGAACAGATCGCCTTTCTAAAGCATCCAAACATCTTTGTTTAAATAACATAGCTCTGGTATCCACCACATAACTGAGGATTGTACTAGAATACTCTGTGTTATGCCTTAAAATTCATACATAGCTGGGTTTCTGGGGTGAATTAGAGCAACCCTAGCAGTTTACAGAACCATTTTATAAATCCTCACATTCTGCGTCAAAGCTCAGAATAAAATGTGTTATCAAAGCAAGTCACTGCAGTCAAATATGCTGAGGCACTTAAAGAAGTGACCCTCTGAAACAGCCTCCCGACCCTTTCAGGCTCTGCAGAGGCTGCTGGAGCAGCACTTCACTTCACTACCTCTGGCTCCCCAAATGACCCTTGGATCACCAATAAAACTCACCAACACCATTTCCAGATCTAAAGTATGAAGCACACCACTTCATTACACTGTGATAACAAAAACACACTGCTGGTGCTTTGCAGTAACTGAAATGCATCAAGACTTAGAGCGAACATTTGCGAAGCTCCTTATTTGTCAAATTTTTCTGCTACCAAAAGCCGTGGCACAAACAGGGCAACTAATGCCTTCTGTCTTGGTAGTGCAGCCCCACAGTCCCAGGTATCACGGCATCTTGCAATGTGAGAAGACATCCTGCCATATAAACTTTTCTGGGGTGCTAGACAGCAAGTTTCCACTCACTAGAACTCTTTCATTTTGCTAAATTCCACCTCCATAAATAAGGACTCTATTCTAACTCTCTTTCAGAGGCCAGAGCTGGGAAAATATCCAATGTAAACAGAAAATAAAGGGCTGTCATTTAGTATTCTGAACCAGGCTGGCTACTTGCCAGCTATAATATAAACATTAGAGATCATGAAGCTCCTGTAACCATCATCTTTATTTCCACCCAGGTATGTTTACTGGGCTTGTTAATACATACAGTGTGGCAATCGTCTTCCTACGCAGCTAGAAACTGGAGCACATTAAGAGAGAAATTGGATAGTTCTACAGGAGCTGCAAACCAAACGGTTATCAATATACTATAAAGGTTTATGAGCAAGTAATTGGTGTCTTCACCAAGAAAAAATCCCCCTAAAGCTTACTTCAGAGCAAACTGGGAAACTGCCAAAAGAGAGTCAGTTAAGTGATGTTTGAACTTGCAGGTTTTGGATGGAGATTATATATTGAAAAGGTAGAAGCAGGTTTTCTAACATATATTCTGCAAAGAGTTATTTGTTTTAGAAGAAGATCACAGCACTCAGGAGCTTTAAATCAATTTTTGACACAAATTCATTTGGAAAAAAAAATCACTACTACTCCTTTTCTTTTTCTTCTTTTTTAATGAATAAAGCAGCAGGCTGGCACTTATGTTCTCATGCTCACACACAAAATTCAGAGGACCAGTCCTATATTCCTTTGTCAGAAGGTGCTTCTACATTAGTAGAGGATATGCATAATTACACCGCAATTTTATGAGTGATGCAATAAACTGAAAGTTTTCCCAAAATTTTTTAAAATGACAGAAATGCATTCTGGTGAAGTAAACAAATTACTGCATAGGAAAAATGCTTTACATTTCTCACTACACTTGTCTCAAAAACAGAGTTATTCTCAAATTGCTGCCAATTATAAGAAATTATGGTGATCTTGCAATGCAGACATCTCTCGGGAACAGAGAGAGGGACAATCCAAAACCTGATCTACATCAGTGGAAGAATTATCTTTCTGAGCTTCTGACATTGATGCTCATTGACTTCCAGACTGGATGTACCCACTGTATTTCTAACAGCGATTCAGAAAACTCAATCTGTGTTTCCTCAGAAAAAGAAGCAACAAGTAGCTTGCTGCTTATTAACCCAATTTCCTCCTTTTTCACCTTCCTAAAATTCATACAGTTTATCATTTGCCTATAAACAATGAAGCTCCCAGAAAGGGAAACCTCACCACACTTTAAATTGTTACTATATTTTAATTACAATGATGTTATGTCAAGTGATTGCGCTGGTTACATTATACAACACTACATAATCATTCCATTATTTTTTTCAACAACTAAAATATCTGGGTTTTTTTTAAATGGCTTTAAACATCTTCTTTCCAATCATATTAAAAATATATGAATTTTTAGAGAGAGAGATAGATACTGGCTTAATTTATAAATTCAAACTAAAATATCTGGGTTTTTTTTAAATGGCTCTAAACATCTTCTTTCCAATCATGTTAAAAATATATGAATTTTAAGAGAGAGATAGATGCTGGCTTAATTTATAAATTCATTTTTTTCCCCTTAATTTTGTCCCTTCCCTTCTGCACATAAAATTATCATTGCCCAGTAACTGGAGATTTAATATTTAAACTTTAATTAGAGAACAAACATTACCATAAGTAAGTAGGAAAAAAAGCATGTTCACTGAAAATGAAATGGATAGTTCATAGACAACAAAAGTATTTACTAAAGTAGTTTCTTTTTTGGCACCACAGAAATGCTGGAAGCCAGGAAGGAGTTTTGTTTTGGGTTTTTTTTTTTTTAAATAGTTACTAAAGGGTTATTCATATCATGTAATTTCAAGGATTTTTATTACACTGCATAGTATTTGCACAAAGCAGACTGTGACTGTCAGATCAAGGTGTTCTCTCTTCTATAGACACACTAAACAAGAAGGAAACATTAAATTCATAAAGTGGCTGCAAATGAAAACCTGCATCTGTCCTACTTTTGGATTCAAACACCTGGAAAAGTCCCTGTCAGCTTGTGGCATCCAAACTTGCTGCTCTCTCCTGCTATGAGCCATGTGCTGCCCGTGCTCGCTGTCGCAGGCAGGAGAGCCTTGCTGGTAAGCAGCCCAGTAGAAGCAGGTACATGGGTGCACTGGGAGGTGGCAGGTCCCTGCCCGGCACAGGCTCCTGCTCCTCAGTAGGATCATCTGCAGCCCATCTTGATCTGCCCCGTGCTGCTTACTGTGCTTTCTTCAGATGGAAAAGGCGGGAATACCTGAGCAACTACAAGAAGGCAGTGGCCAAGATCCAAGTTTAGAGAATGTAAAAAGCACCTTTGCAAAAGTTGTGCAACAGTTTGCAAACCTGATTTTTTTTTTTCCCCCAAACCATTCCATAATCTGATGCAACACAAAGAAACAGGATCTCAACTTTAATTTTGGCACAGGGGGAACAGATAAACTGCCCCTTCTCTATGTAGGTACGCAGAAAGGAGGAAAAATTTTGAAACCCTTCCCCACTCTGCCTCCTCATCACAGTGATAAGCATCTACCACCTAGAGAGCTGTAACTAACTATTAAGGTCTGATTAATATGCTTTATAAAACATAATAAGCCATGAGATAGTATGAGCACATATTAAATATCTTATGAGCAACTAGCAGTAATGGCTGAGGTGTTCATAACTGTCTCTGTGATTTCAACACCTTCCAGTAAAACCAATACTATTCATGTCTCAAGCAATACTGCTTCCCAGAAACCCCTTTTCCTCCTCCAGATACAAAAGACTTGGGCATGATTCATTTTTGCACAACACTTTAAAATTGCTTAAACACCTTAGGACATGCAAGAAGGATGATAAATGTTTAATTCCACCACCACTGCATGTATACAGCAATCCTGTACCTGCATTCGGGTTTTGAAAGAGTTTGGATTTGGGTTGCCCCACCAAAGATGACAAATAAAATTCCTTATGAACTTTACTTGGGAAACTTTACTCTAGTTGAAATTGCAATATCAGAAAGTTTAGGTACGTTAGTACACAGACATGATTATACTTCAAAATTCTATAGAATGAAGCAAATGTTTACAAAGTGACTGAAAGTGGAACTTTGAGAACAATAAAAGAATAAAAGCAAAGTAAGAAAACTTACAAGGACTGCAAACCACTTAATCCTCTGATGGCCTCATTAGGTATAGTCTTCAGCTGATTGTTCTGTAGGGTTCTGTAAAAATCCACTGTGTTAGTAAAGCAGAATTTGACAATAATCTACCAACAGTAGAGGTGACAGAAGACCCCATGGTCCTGTTACAATTTCACAGATTTCTAGTGTACATAAAAACATATAAAATTAGCAAGACCAGATACTCAAAGGGAACAATGAAACAAGAAAATGGTCTATTTCAGTTTTATTTAGAATTCATTAATTAACTGCATTAATTTGCAGATTACAAGCCTCTGACATAATGTGCTGAAATTCCCCTGGGAACTCACTGAAGAGACTGAACAACTCAACACTAGTACAAATTTGCTACAAGGAATGGTATTTTATTATTTTCTTGTGAAATCATCCTATATGTGCTACAAAATACACAAACCTCTAATTTTTCTTAAAGCCGCATCAATTCACAATGCATTAACAATCTAATTTACAAAGTGTGTTCACAACAAAGCACCTCTGGGCACAACATTAAAAAGACACAGAATGAAACCAAAGCCAAGCTGAATTAAATTATACTGGGTTTCTTTTTTGTTTTTAAGAACTTCTCTTATGGGACAACATACTATTGCATGATGAGTTATTTTATAAAGAGAATGTAAATAACTGAGATCTCATAAATTATTATTATTAGACTTGGTGTATACTGGGGTAAAATGCAAGTGGATGAGTAAGTTAACTGTTATTTAATATCCAAGTCCCAAATTTTTCAAGACCTGTGAGAATTTCAGGCACCTCCAGTGCTGAGTATCCTGATGGGAGATTCCTTCAAGAGCCTTGACGCTCTGCATTCAGTTTACAAAACACCATATTAAGTAGTATTGCAGATGGGCAGTTTCCTAATTTTTACCTGCTTATGCTGTCTCTCTACGCTTCTTTCTTTACAACTTCAGGGTCCTTTTCCACTTTTTCAAATATCTGTTTAATTAACTATTACCCTACCAGCCACTGGAAATATTTACATGAGGATAATGCTACAGTTTCTGGATACAGGTTTTTAAAACCCCAAACAACAGAAAGCTTTTCATCCATAGCTATGGAAAAATAGTTGAAATGAATATTCTTATCTCAGAAAGGAAAACAGGATATGGGAAACAGGGACACAATTCTAATTTTTTTTTTTTATTAGAACTTTTTTTCTAGTAGTAAGTAATGTTCACCTAAAGAAGCAAAATATAGAAATTATTTCTATCACTGGCAGGGGACAATTCAAAGGTGAAATGGTGTTTTAAATCTCTGTAAGTATTAATACTACCTGATAATGTCTGGGCACCTGATGGAGTAAGCTGAGGGGGTGGAGAACAAAAAGCTTTACAAGTCCTTTTTAGGATTTTTCCTTCTTAGGCTCCTTCTGCTACTAGATATACCTCAGAAGCAAGTAAGCGTTCTAATTAAACGCAGTAATTACTGCTTAGTCAAGTTCACCACTGCTCATCATCACCACTTACAGCAAGCTTTGTTAAAAAACAACAACAACAAAAAAATAGGAGAGCTATAATTTTGAGGGGGGGTAAGGGGGCGGGACACACAAAAAATTTCCTCCAGCCTACCAGTAAACAGGCTGGCTGTGCACTGAGAAAGCATACAGCTAGCTATGAAAGCTCAAAACCCGATTACTTACAGAACTTTGAGTTCTTTCAACCCAGACAAGGCCTTTGGATGGATAAAAGAAAGGTCATTGCCAGCCAGTCGCCTGGAAAAAAATTGCAATAATAATTTCAGTCACAAAATACAGTACTTCTACAACAGTCCAGCAAGGAAAACAACTGATACACCAAATCTTGCAAGTAATTATGCATTTTGCATTCAATTATGCTGTATTCATGATCTTCCATGTCTGCCACAGTTATTTTAGTCATTGCACATTTTTAGCAATGAGAATGCATCACTCAGCCTCACGGATACACTTTTGCAAACACGGTAGAAAAAACACACCTCAGAATGATAACAAATCTTCTTATGGTACTAGGTTTGAAAAGTGCATTTACTGACTATTAATATGATCCTCTGTCTTTCAGCATTGCTCTGCTGAAACACAGGCTCTGGTACCCACATGTTTTTAATCTATACAGCAGTTTCTAAAGAAACTATGCAGTTAAGCAAAAATAGCTAGACACTAGCATGAGGCAGGGAAAAGTTTCTATGCGAATCCCAAATGTGAAGATGATATTTGCAAGCAGGCAGTATGTTCACAGTGCTGACAATTGACAGGATGTCTCCTCACATCACCAAGATGTAGTGTTGGTAATTTTTTTATTTATTAATTTTTATCTTTTTTGTCAGCTAATTGGACAAACTCTTCAGGACAGAAAACTGTTTGGGGGGAGGGAGAAAGGGAGCAGGATCCTCAATTGTACTCACTCTCTCTCAAGATGTGGCCAGTTTCAAACTTGGACTGCTAGACACTAACACAGAAGTAAATTGTGAAAACCACCATGATATTAAAAGTAATAAATACGGGAGATGCTGCAGAACACAAAGCAGGAAAGCAGAAACAGCAGCCAAAGCAGCTGCTTTCAAATAGCTCATTCCCTCTTTCCCCACTTCTTTTTTCCTTCAACCTTTTTACCTCTATCCTGACCAGGAGACCCTGTGTGGTCCAACCTTTGTTGAGCTGCTAATAGTTGTGACACGAGGTATCTTATTAAGAGTAAAAGACAATAATGCAGAACACCTGGTAAGCCATAGCTGCCAAAAGATGGCATCATTTCAGCCAAAGTATTTGCTTTCAGAGTTGGTTTCATAGCCAAGCTAAGCAAAAACAACGTTGGAGAAGGCTGTACAATACAATCATCCGGTGGAAATGCTACGTACAAGGCAGCAAGTGTTAATAAATTAAAACAGTCCCTGTGCTTTAACAAAGGTTACAGAATATCAAAACCCAGCTCTGCTGTTACAGGACACTGTGAAGCAAGCCAGGCACACTAAGGGAAAAATGTTATTTCAAAGAGGCAAGTGAAGGAAAAAACAGGAGCATCATCTACAGTGTCAGCTTGCCAGAACACAGCAACATTATTACGTTTTTATCTGAGTCTCTATTTCTAACTACATAAGAGATTACCCAAAGCGTTTGATGCCTACATAAATCTGCTTGCAACAGAATTAATGACTTAATAAAATATTGCCTGATAGAGAGGATGCTAGTTGTTTATTAATTCCATTTGTCAAAGGTAGATGGTTTCATTTATAAACCATTGGAGGAGAAGACAGCTCCTTATGAACAGGAAGGTGACAGCAGCAGCAGATATGACTCGATTTTAGAAAACTGTTTCTATAACTTGTTAAAGTAGAACTTGGTATTTATTCCTTGTATTCTCACACACACCCCAATCACCATAGCTATGGCTCTGGCATCACTACAAGAATGCTTAAATCTCAGCTTCTTGTGTCTTACAAAAAAACCTAAAAAAAAAACCCAAACCAACAAAAAACCCACCACAAACCAACCAAAAAAACCCCCAAACCCAAGACATCTCTTGACTACCGAGAAAAGTTTGTCTGCATGACTTGTTTATAACCAAACAGCTCTGAAATAAAAATAAAAAGAATCAATGTATTCTTATTCTTGAAATCTCCTGTCTGCAAACAATCTCAGGATTTCAGAGCTGTGACATGATTTTTCAAATACTTTGAATTTTTAACATGAATGAAAAATTGCAGATGGCAACTAAACACTCCACTAAAATTCATTTTGTTGTCAGCAGTTGCCCAAATTGACTGTATTAACTTTATCTGGGAAGACACAGAGCAAGGTTTGCAATATTTCATGGTTTTCTTTCTAACAATTTCCTCAGTTCACTGTAAACAGAAACATTGATGAAACATGCTGGGTCTCTATACCAGAGAGCCAGTGATCTGCAAAACATATGTTTATTTTTAAAAGTGTTCAAAACATCAAAATAGAATCCTTAATCAAGCAAAATATAACTGAGGCTATAGCACCAAATTATTTTGGCACACAAACGCTACTAGCTGATGTTGATTACCTACCACAGGCTTCAAGAAGCAGCAGCCCTGGTAAATGTGTGTCAGGCAGCTCTGGCTGCAGCTCTGCCGAGGTTCCCCAAGAAAGGGGCTGGTGTGCAGCTCATCAGGCATCTGCTGTAACTTCTCCCTCCCCCAGAGAGGCTGGGGAATTATGACTTGTTTTAAAAAAGCTAAACTAAATCCAGTTGAATAGCTTCCCCCAGTCTCACTGAATGTTACTAACACAACCTACAGAGCACTGGAAACAAAATACAGCTGAGCCAGAGCAAGGCTTGCGTGACTTCAAACAGCAAGACTTCACTTACCTCAAGGCAACTCCTGTTTATTCAGCCTTTTTGCAACCAACCAACGGAAAAAAACCAACCTGCAATCCATTACATTTCCGTTTCTCCTCCATCTGGCAGCCTTCCAGGAAACAGGATACAACTAGACAAGTGTGCAAAGGCTTTACTAATCAGTTTGCCAAATATACATTTATCATTCCTGTCCCAGCCTTGGGGATCGTGGTTGCTTGTTAGGAGGTTTCAACTGCAGCTCTCCAGCAGGCAAAGACCAACATATCCTACACTGCTCTCAACACGCTTCCCTCTGCTGCAGCATGCAGCAGCTGGGAGGATGGAAAGATTTCTCTTTACATAATCAAGTTCATTTTAAAGAGAGAAACAAAATATTGATAGCATATAATATAGTGCACGCACAGCACACAAATTAAGACATCATTAGAATCGTCCTGTCAGATTTTCTGTTACCTCCTTTCAGCGTGTCTCAAAAATAGTCACATTCAGATTTTCAAATATAATGTTTAAAACAAAAGCATCTCTGTTTCTCTCTTTGTCTCTCGCACACCCACGGTACATGTGCTAAGGAAAAATCACCAAGCCCTAAATTCCAGCACAACAGAAAGGAAGGAAGCTTCATCTCCTTGCAACAAGACTCAATAACCTGCGTGGGACCAGCCCATGGTGGGACAAATCCACACTGCTGTGAAGCTACCTGAAGGCAGCCCTACATTTATGCTGTCGAGAGCTGAGTACCCATCCTTCCCTTCATTTTGAGTGGAAAGAGTCTCAGAGACCTGGCCTGAAAGTCCATCTGAGACTGAGACAAGGCACATCACCACTAGTTTGAGCTCTCTTTCCAAAAGGCAGAGGATTGTAAAATACATTCACCCACAAAGACAGTAAAAGACAATTTAATAGATGACTGTGAAGTGCCCTGCTATGCTATAGGCCACAAAAACTTAATTTGCTGTATTTTACTTCTCAAGGCACACAGACACAGCAGCAGGCATCATCTGAAGTGGGGTGTAAATGTGTATCACACTGAGCAAGAGTTTTCCTGTTAACTCGATGGCAACTCCCCTTTGTTTGAAAACTCTGCCCAGGACCACAGGTACCCTGACTCAGCCCAGCCAGAGTCACACCTCGGGGGCTCCTGCAGTGGAATCACAGTTGTAATGTGTGACCCCACTAGTAACTTTCTTCTAGGTTGGTACAAAAGAAAACACAAAAAAATTTTGAGTGTTTCAATAGGATAAAATTCCTGAAAATTTGGACAAATTCAAATAGACAAAATCAATTTCAGCAGAGCAGGATAACAGAGTAGGACACATGGGGGACAAAATACTTCTGCTATCCTGTCATACATAGGTGAGCAACACCCTATAATCATCATTTTAAGTGACACAGTAAATGATCTCAAGATGTAGAAGTACACCTTTTGTTGTTATTACCAAAATGAGGATATAATCTGGCTGGGGAATAATCTTCCATGATATCTCATTCCCAGAGTACACAGCAAGCACAGCTCCTTGCACTGAAACTCTTCTGAAAGCAGCAAAGGCTGTTTTCTCTCTTTTGGGAAATTAAAACTTCTGCAGTTATGACTCCGGCTGCATGTTAACTGAGCCAAGTTAATCACTGGTGTCACTCCAAAATCAGGGAGGATGTCCCAGGGATACATTTTTGTCTGGAACAATTAAAACCATCTCTCTTATTTTGACAGGATGCAATACAAACTTCTTGAAAACCTCTCTGCTTGCCTTGCATCCCAGATGGTGGTGAACCTCAGGTTACATGAGCAAAGAATTAAGTCTCCTTCTGTCCTTCTGAAGATCTCGTGCACATACACAAAGTGTTTTTGCTGTGTTTTGTTTTGTTTTTTCCCTTTGGCAGTATTCTGGGATCCTCCTAACCTTATCTGTCCGTGCTGTCTCTGATAACAATACCTTGGCTACTTTTTCCATGGATCAACTGTAATCTTACTTCCTCACTGAAAATTCATATACTGACACAGACTGCAATCCTGACGTGTCATAATAAATCATCTGATATATTATTTTTATTTCTACATTAACTGCTTTCTGGTAAGATCCAAGACCTAGTCAAGGCTGAACATTCCACAGTCACCTCCAGACCGCTCACCACTGGCTGCCTGCCCATGCAACATCTCCTTTTAGCTCTCAAACTTTTACCTACCTATTTTCATCCCACTGGAAAATATTCTATTACTTCTCCACTTGCACTTTTGTCATTTCTTTACTGTTTTGCTGTCTTACATCAAATCATTCTGCCATCCTTACATGCCTGTTCCTAACAACTTTTTCAGGTTTCTTTGTGCTTCCCCACACAAACATAAATTTTACTTCATTTTCTCCTGCAACAGAAGTAACCTTTGACAATGCCTTAGAAACACACTTGCTGGGTAGCATGGATTATTTTTTCTCAAACTTAAGAGCTTCAGGTTCCACTTATTCCAGAAAAACAGTCACTTTGGAACAGAATTCAGTTTTCTTAACCAATGACACATAGTTATGTGTTACAATTTATTCATCAAGGTTTGAAGCTTTACACAAGAGGTACAGGCATTTGCAGGGAAGTACCAGGGCTCACTGCTTCCCCTGTGCAGCGATTCCCTGCCTGGCGAGGGCACACGCCTCTGCAGACAGCCCATACCCAAACTGGGCACCTGCAGAAGGGGACAGGCTGGGAAAGAGAAGCCCCATCACTGGGCTAAACTTCCCTTTGCTTATCTGTGATTAGCAAATAGCCCCTTTGGGACTTCTGTCAGCTGCAGCCTGCTGCCCTGCTGTGAAGCCAATCAATAACCTACAGATTACCCCCAATTCTTCCACGCCAATTTAACGTAACTAAATGGATACTTTATTCTCCTGCTGCTAATGAAAAATGCATTTGTCCCCTTCTCTTTTTCTTGGAGTAGTTTCAGTATTATACAACCTCAACCACTTTTTATAAAATCTTGAGTATGGAAGGCCAAGACACATCAGGACTGAAAAAGGAAGCCTGTAACTACAACCAGCACTGAAACTCCATCAACTCCATCCAGCTGAATAGGCACTTCTCATCCTGAGCCTTCCCTGCCTAGCATTTACAGCTTTCTCAAAGTTATACTGAACTTGGTATCAAAATGCCTTCGTGGTCTAAAAATTTTAAATGCTTAAGGAAATTAAACTGATTGAGTAAAAGAAGTCTAAAGCCTATCCATAAATTCTACTGTCAAATTGTCAGCAAGAGTCACCAGCACCCCCCTGCAAGACAAAATATGGCACTATCATATTGCTTTTCATGTACTATCAAAGAATATTTATAATACTTTTTAATTGTTAACAGGAAAATAAATTATGATGGATTTTGAAGAAAGCAAGCATTCCCTTCCATGCAAATACACTCCATCATTCAGTATCAGTATTGGGGTAAGACCTCCTTGAAGCAGAGCCCACAGCCTATAACACATACCCACCAAAGGAAACACATGTAACCTAAAACAATTATTACACAACATGAGTTGTTGAAGCAAGCTGCCTTCTCCCTAATTGCCTTTGCAGACCTTGCACTGTGTCATGGTTAACTTCCCTTTGCTCTACCACAGGCCAGGTAGATGGGCAGGAAAAGAACTTCACATGAGTACAGGTTCTTCTATGCCAGGAAAAATCTTCCAGTGCTAATTATGCAAGAGTACCTCAGTACTCCCCAAAAATATACCAAAATACAACCCCCTAAGAGGAAGGGAGGAAAGCAGGTAGAAGAATGATTTAATTCCTCACCATGTCTTCTTATGGTAACATACAGCGTCATACCAAGACACTATGATGACAGAATGCACTCAGATCAGCCAATAACTTTCTTAGAGCATTGGGATAATTCATTTAATGCATATAGGATTTGGCTTTTCTGCTTTTCTGTCTGAATATCTAAGGATTTTGCGATTCTTCCTGAGGCTTGAGCCTGGAACTGGCTGCCTGCTTGCTTGCACGCACACATCTTTTGTCTCATCCTCCAGTTCCTGAAACTGAAAAGAGGAGGTGGACTGCACAGTACAAGCATCATTTGGGGGACTCCGCTTGAAGAGACCCAGACTGAGAGATTCTGAGGCTACTGCTCAGCCTCCAGAAGTTTCTTATCTGGTTTATACATTCAGACAGCCCCAACCTGGCAGTTCAGGCAGCATAATAAATTGAGGCTCGTAAGACGGGTCTTGAAGCCTAACACCACAAAGTTCAGCCTCCAGGCCATTTAGCGAAGCCAGCTCCTGTGTGTGTGCCCATGTGAAAATGATGCTGAACACTGGAACTTAAGATGACAGATAAGGAAAAAGTTTTGTTTCCCTCTAAATGTACTCACAACACAACAACCAGTCTCAGGATCCATATATACAACCATGCCCATTTTTTAAATTAACATGTACAAACAGAAACTGGAAAAAAACACAACACAACAACCAGTCTCAGGATCCATATGTACAACCATGCCCATTTTTGAAATTAACATGTACAAACAGAAACTGGAAAGAAACTTCCTTGTCTTCTACAAAACAGTGGGATTTACTCAACCTACTAGGCATCTGTCCCCACAAACAGGAAAAATATGCAACTGTTAAGCACAGCGAGAACCTTCCAAGCTACAGAAATATTATTCTTGTATCAGCAGGACTGAGCCTCATCCAGAATCAAACTGATTTAGGACTCGCATAGATAAGAAAACATTAATTAAACACAGGTTGGCCAACGTGTTTTTAAATATTGTTTAGCATCTAGTGCAGACCAAGTAGGTGATGTTTAAAAATATCTTAGCTGACTGTGGTTAATTCTACTTGGGAGTCTTTGCCTAAAGGTTTGTCTTGACTAGATCTTGAAGGTGCAAGTTACAACACGCTGATGCACTTTCTAAAGCTCCAACGTACATAAGGCAGCAAACATTTCTAAAGTATGCTAGGCTGGTCAAGTCCAAGCTTAGGCTCTTAACTTGCTACCACACGTGAAACCTACTCCTTGCACTTTCTTCATTAGAACTCTACCTCTTGTAATTCAAGCTGGATCAACTGAGGAAATTATCTCCTCCAGCTGCTCAAGTATTCAAAGCTGGCATACGGATGAAGAGCGCTCATCAGCTTCCAACCCAACGTCAGCCAGCTATTTCTGAAATACCAACAGCGGATGTCTATGCTGGCTGCCTTTATAACAAAGCAGCTGAAGAGGGTGCTTGGCTTGTTCCTCAGCCTCTGCTGGTGGGGCTGAATGGACAGATACAGGGTGGTAACGTCTCCAATCGTACCAGCTAGTTGCACAAGAGGATGTTTAACCACAGCCTTGGTTGCCACATGCTGGCTAACACAAGGCATCAGGTCAACTTTTCTCATGGAGACTCATCCTTACCTTTTCTACTCAAAACAAGCCCTTTGTCTCCAGCCTCCCACTACAAATCCTGGGACTACTCATGTTTCTGAAGGAATTGCATCACCTCATCAACGTTCACACGCTACCTTGAAAATATTATTGTAAAAGTTCTAGCACTGAAGGACAAAAATTTACTTCCACCAAAAGCTCCACTGTCAGGTGAGGAAAGACACTGCATCCCAAACTAACACCTCAGCCTTGGTGGCCTTGACAGAACTCCAAGACACGCCTTATTCATAGAACCAAAGTAATGGAAGAACACTCCTCCTCCCTTCCCAAGGATAATACAACTTGGTGCTGATGCAGAAATCAGAAGGAAGGGGACTATTTAAATTACAAACCGAAATAGATACTACAAAAGCAAGCAGCTGTGACATTTCAGCCAGGTGGTCATCTTCAGCTACAGTCAAGAGGAAAAATAATTCTAGACATTTCCCTTGCAGATACTTCATGATTACAACCTTATGGCAAGACCACCTGATTTTCACTGCCAGAATGCATTTTAATTAATCCTTATGTTCTTAAAATATACTTTGTCAATTAAAAGCCATGTTCAGAGACTCTGGCTGAGGAGGGAGAGAGGGGTTTGAGATGTTTAAGCAAGATTTCTTAGTGCTGTAAGCAGCACAGATATAATTAAATAGTCAAGAAAATTCTCTGTGGTACTATTTCTTTTCCTGAAAAATTACACAAGTGCTGTCTCTCACTCACTGCTTATTCATCTCTCAAAAGCAGATTAGCATTGTCTTTCAGAAAAACAAACTTTTACTCATCTAAATTTTCCTTTTATCACTTTGTTTCCCTAACCATTTTCACCATCTATTAAATAAAAACCTTAATAAACTTTGTCATATGAACAAAAATTTTTTGGTTATATGAACAAAAACCAGAAACACAACAGACCTTGGCATCAACACCCATCTGGAAGGCAATCAAGCACTGCTGCCTTTTGGTGCCGTCAGGAGTGATTATTTTCCTTGCAGAATTGCTGGGCATGAAATGCTCTTCAAAACCCCAACAGTCAGAGAGCATCCTTCCTAATCCTTGTTGGAGGAGGTCAGAGCCTTGCCCTGAGGCTGACTGGTGGGGAGATGACCGGTGCTCCCCTTCAGACAACTATGCGCTTGTGTCACAGGCAACCTACAGACAGCAGGACAGCTTGATGTCCCCTGCCTCCCTACTGGGGACCTGCAGCCAAACAGCCAAAATCTTATCATCTAAACCTTACCCATCAGTGCCAGGCAAATAAAATGACAACAGAGTGGAAATCAAAACAAGGCTAAAAGGTCATTAAGTCAAGGAGACTTTATTCAAGTGGTTTGAGTTTCTGAAGACAGACTGGAAAACTGGCCAAGAATAAAAATTTCCCTTCCTGGATGAGAGAGTCCCTTTTTAATTAATCCAGCAGATCATGCACAAATATAGGGAATTGAAATCATATAGTTAAAATCCTTCAGACTACTGTAGGTAACTTTACATTTAGAAGGAAGTGCAACTGTTTAGAAGAGCATCAAAACAACACAGTCTGCCTCTTCTAGTTAAAAATTCACACTGGAAAATGGTTTCTGCTTTCTAAAAACACTGCATTATCTAACTATATTTCTCTCTTCTAGTTTTCTATAAATACTTTAAGGTGCGGTTAGAAAACCGTGGCCAAGTTCTTCAAGAATTTTTAGTTTCCATATCAAGTTCAGGGTTGCAGCATATTTACATTAACATTTTCTGGAGAATACACTTCATTAACTGCTGTGGTAAAACCCTTGGTGGTCTGCTCCTTGCTGACTCTGACCATTGCCGTTTCAATCATTTGCAAATTACTTCCAGATGGGTATCAGTTACACAGAGATGGAGAATTTTTGTAACGTTTATAAATAGTGCAAGAACCCCACAGATATATGATAAGTGTGCTGAGCAGTGACACGCATGACAAGGCTGTGAAGAGGGGCATGTGGAGCACATAACCCACTGGGCAGATTCTGCCCATGGACAAGCTGGAATCCCTTTGCTTGTACCTGTGAGTTAACACTCAGGTAGGACACTATCCCAAAGGTACAAAAACTCAGATTATACCTGCAAATTTGATACTTTGCAAGAGAGTCAGTTCCCTGAACACAGTCATTTAGTGTTATGTCAGATGTCCGCTTCCACCTGGCCCCAACTGCCATTCCAGGCGGTCCCATCTGCGTCAGACCTGCCCGTCTTGTGTGGGTGTCTCGGATAACCCAGCACATCTAAAAACAGCATTGGATGCAAACATCGAAGCACCCAGGTCACTCCCCCTTGGGTGACGTAGAAGGCACCTTTTAAATGAGCAGCCAGCTTTTACAAGTCTGGTATGCTGCTTCTTTCACTTTCATTCACTAGTGTTCATTTTAGGATTTGGAAAATGATCTCCTGAAGTCTCTCAGGACTACCAAATAATTCAATGTATTAAGGAAATTACAACCCTCAATTTAAATAACCCCTACTGCATTTTTTTAATCTCATATTCTCCCTATGCGCACTGTGTAAAACTCAAGTTGCCTACATAATACATCTAACTGCCTCCCATTTACATTCAATTACATTTTATGATACTATTTTGCAATATTAATTAACTAACTCTGTCAGGGGCTAATCTCCCAGAGCATTTGACAAATGGCAGGGCTAAAGCATGGCATAAAGAGAAAGGTGTCTGGGGCTGTCTCCTGGATGAAGAGTTACTAAAGATCATGGTGCTGTGAGTACTTACTGCATTCCCATTAAGTTTGTGGGATTTTCATTTGCTTTGGTGTGTAATTCTTGGGAAAAGTTCTAGATGGAAAAGTCACTTCTTGCATAGATTTCAACACCACTTTGCTTTAACTCTGTCTCTTTTACTTTGGCTTGGAGACTCACATCCACATTTCTGTGCTGAAAAAGCAACTTTGCTAGTGCCTGGCAGTCGGAATTTGGATATGCAACTATAAATAAAAGCCAGGAAGAAAGCTTGAAAATCATCTGAGAGAGGAGAGGGAAAATTGTGGTTTTACAGTGGGAAGTACAACACTACAAACAACCCACATGTCTCAGTTAATGGTTTTCAACTGAAAAGTACCTACACAGATACTCCTATGGCTCTGCTCTCACAGTCATTTTCCTGTCGTTCTGCATCCGTGATAGCTGTTGAACTGGAGAGAGTTTTTCTTTTTAATCTTTCTGCAGATTTTCCTACCTCTGCAACTGTAGGAGGCAACTCAAACATAAACTGAAAATATTATTTTTTTTCTATATTGTACTAAGGAATTATGATTGATTCAAATATGTCCAAACATTTAGGAAGTATCATTTTTACTGTAAAGATCTGTGGATGTTTTTCCCCAGAAGTTGCTATCCTAGGAAAGATTTAAAGCTTCTGGGTGTTCACATGTAATTCTGAACTTAACACTACCTTTTGTTTTTTTTGCAGACTGAAATGCTGGAATTTAGGGGGACAATGAGGTACACGTAGCAAATGGCTCTTAGGCAATAAGAACAACAGACGATGGCTGAAGGCTCTACCTTTTCTCTTTACCTCCTGACACACCCCAGGGTTTATGGAAGTTACACAACATACACACCCACCAGTTAGGTTTTACTGCTTAATTACTTGTAGGGGAAAAAAAATGAAGTCTCCCACAGTCATCTGAAGTTGGAAAAACAGAATTGTAAGGTTTTTTTCAACTTTTGGTCTGAAATATGACTATAAAACATTCAGGAAAAAAAAAAACTGGACTACAAATATAGTCTAATAAAACAACAGGGCACATTACCAAGCACATGGGGAATGTTGACTAGTATGTATTCTGAGCCAAGAAAGCCTCCCCAGGCCTCTAATTATATATATTTTTAATTGATTACTCATGCCATAGAGCCTTTCTTAAATTGTGTCAATCACATACATGGACCATCTGAAAACCTGGTAAAACTATTTTCCTTCATGACTTATTCTAAACTACATCGCAAATTTAAACAACACCTAAAATCAGAGGGAATAAACCAGAATTTGTTAAGCATGAAATAAGATATCACACACAATTCACCTGACATAAGTAAGTTCAACTGCGCTTCACAATTGTACTGACTTGAGTTAAAACTACCTAAAAAACAGGCAAAAATTGAGTTATTTAAGTGTATTAGTAATGGTAGCTGCTACATTAACAGGATATAAGAGAGACTAAAATTGTAAGGAGAGGCAGAACACCATATTAGATCAACCAGAGAAGCTGGAGTGCAAGAAAGAACAACAGAGAAGCTTTCAGGAATGCAAGCCTTTCTTCAGGAACAAGTGATCCATCTCTTAGCAATTCTCCAATACGCTTCTTCCAGTGAGGTGCAGTGGTTGGATTGGTTATAGCAGATAACCAGAGTCAAAAGGTTCTGGGCTTTATCTCTAGTTTTGCTATGGGGTTAATTTATCCTGTTGCCTTCTACAAATGGCTTTCATCCTTCGCTTCAGTTTCCTCATCTGTAAAGTCCAAAGAATGCTTCCCAACTTCATA
>NW_010301411.1:34125-35131 GCF_000700745.2 Antrostomus carolinensis | reverse complement strand
TTTCCCTAAGGTGCATCTATTGAAAAATCTCTCAACCCAGCATTCATGGCTCCAGTCTAGCCAAAGTCACAAATAAAGGCAGCCTTACTTTGTATTTTAATTGCTCTTTGATATAAGAAATGCTACTTTGGCACCGCGAAAATGCAAGAGAAACAAAGCAAATGGCAGTGGTTGTGTCTTATCTATTGCTTTTTACTGGAAGTTCTCAAGGCTCTCTGGCAAAGGTTGAACCATTACCCTCTCTTCATAGATAAGGAAACGAAGGCACACAGAAGTAACTTGTCACATAATAGTACTTACTAAAGTAGTAACTGAAAGTCAAAGCCTTCTCCCTGTTTATTGACTCTGAAACCCAATCTAATCCAGGGCTACACTGTGAAAGGGTGCTTCAGCTTTGCAAAGGCACCTCAGCTAAGACTTCGTTTCAGCAAAACACTGGGCACGTGAGTCTTGGCACAGTTGGAGGATTCAGAAGGCAAGTGTAACCTAAGTAAAACCTAAAAAAAAGCTAAAAAGAGTGGGACAAGAGGGAGGTGGGAACCAGACTGAGAATTTCTGCCAGAGAAACTCAGAACAAGAAACCCTGTAGAACAGACCTTGAGTTTCTGATGCAGGTCAGGGTGGGCTTGTGACTGCAGCTTCTGCAGCCCACAGGGGCGATGGGAGCAAGCTGCTCAGTAAATGAAACAACATATATTTTATGGAAGTTATGCAACGGCTATACTGTAGCTCCATCGGAAACAATGGTAATTACACACCTCTCGTGTTATCTTTGGATAACACTGTAATTAGGATGTGTCATCACTGTAGCCATGATTAAAATAATTACTGTAAAAAGTCCCTTGTAAGTAGCATTTACTGTTCCGGTTTCCAAACAGGTACAGGATTATTTTATATTTTTTTTAAGTATAATTACTTTCTCTGTTCACAGCTCAGCTCAACACTATTTCCCCTCCCACCTTCCACTTTCTGCAGCCATCTGATGTTGTAGGAAAACTTTAACGTG
>NW_010301411.1:29615-34101 GCF_000700745.2 Antrostomus carolinensis | reverse complement strand
GGAAAGTTCTTGAACGCATCCTCTGGTAGCCTTGTGATGTTATTCATGCTGATATCTCTGGAGAAGAAGAAATACAGGTTTATCACTAAACAGTAAAGGATTTTTACGCTCTAGGAAAAGAAGGAGAAAAAGAAAGCCTAATCAGATGGTAAGATAACAGGGAAAAATAGTCTAGCTTCCCAGAGCAATATCACTTCCTAGAAATTCGCAAGCTAAACTTTCCAAGTACAGTAATTTGAGATTTCAGTTGCAGCAAAGACACATAATGAAAAGTTGATAAAAAAGTTTTCTGACACCTCTAAGCAAAGAAAAAAAAAAAATTACTGTGAAACTGCAGGGTATGCATGTATGGAAGAGGCTTTACAGTACTGTTATCCCCAGTAGTAATTTTTAACAACTTACACATGCATACAATTTTAACACAGATGATTAAGACCGCTCTAAAACCACAACATATGAAAAAATTCAAAAAAGAAAATTGTGACCACCCACCACGCAAATTTTCATCCCATAATGTCTTTATAGAAAAAAAAAAAAGCAAACAATACATGCATTGGGACTTAATAAAGAGCTTCTGGCAAACATGGCTTCTGGAACAACTGACAAGAATAGCAGAAACATGTCCTAGCTCTACCACAGTCATATTTTTTTTTTCCCCTACAAAACCTATAGAAGTCCTCGAGGTAATAGTTTTAAGCAGATTTCATTCTCAGTCCGTAAGCAGAGACAGGCCAGCAGCAAGTGCTTACATGATAGGTATGCAGAGCTCCTCAGCTTTTTTTTCTTTCTGAAGGAGCAGTAAGTGGCAAAGTTGGTGCCATCACCTCAGTTCACACCTACATAACCATCACAGATAATCCAGTCCTAAAGCAAGTTATTACTCAATGTGAGTAAAAGTAGCACGAAAACAATCCAGTTTGATAATTAAACTAATAACTGCCTAACACTTCATGACATAACCCAAGTTCTTACTTTCCACTTAGTTACAATTTTTTTTAATTTTAAATAAGTTGTTTAACAAGCAATTCCATGAGACTCATTAGTACAGCTGTCCCAGCTTCCTTCTGCTTGCCATCTTCCACGTCTTGTTCTCCAGCACCAAAATATGTGCCACCTCCCCACATATTTGGGGTGAAAAGCAAACAAACAAAAACAAACCACCCCTTCCATCTCACTGATCGGCAACAAGCACCACTGAAGGTCCCACATGGCGATGTGAAGGGCTGGTGACTGCATGCCCAACAGCAGATTTTGTTTGTCACCTAAAAAGCTCAACCTCAGAATAAAGCACCAGCCCTTGCCTTCTGCTGGGGTAGATGTTCTCAGCCCATCCATAGCCACCACTGTTTTTCAAGCATCTGCCTCAACTGTAATTATCACTGCTTCTGACGAGGTAGAGAAAGGTCAATTTAGACTCTTTCTGTTAAACTGAAAGGGCAAAAATCCCTGAAAAACTATTTTGTAGCAGCAAAAGCAACCCTGTTAAGAAATTAAAAAGTTTCACATCCAGGACATCTTCCATGGCTCCCACCCATGACAGGGCTCGGTGCTGATCTTCAGAGGCTCAGAGTCAGGCCCCTAAGGGGAGCAAGGAGCATGGGGAGGGGTCAGTGCTGCTTCTGAGGAAATGGTGTCTCGGGGCATTCGTGCCTCCTTTCATGCTGCGACAAACTGAATGCCATGTCAGTACCACATAACCGCCCAAAAACATTGCAGTAGCTAATTAAACCACTTTTTGCAGAGTGCCCATGTTATTCCCCCAGTTGCCAGACCATACTGTCTAACACAGCTCGTTAAACAAAGTTTCCTTATTTATACTGATGACAGAATGCACTATGTAAAAAAAAAAGCCTATACTTAGTGGGGGAATAATATATTTTTTTCCCCACAGCAGTTGACAATGTCCACTGATGTCAGCGAATTTATGTTGAGATAAACAAGTAACTGGCAACTGGTCTGTTGTCCTGACTAAGCCACCACCGTGAACATTGCACTCTTCCATTAAATCTAGATGCAACAGCTCAGCTTCTCTAAACTAAATGCTTATTAACTAGCAGCCCAAAACTTCATTCCTCATACCCCAGTGTAAATGAAGAGAGTTATTCCTCAGCAGCTGTTAAGGGTATAGCAACGTAACTCAAGTGCAAAGGAGATCAAAATAAGGTTCAGCACACACAAAACAACCCCAATTGTGAGAGATGATCAGGAGAACCCACTGTGGCACAACAGACTCCTTCACTAAGCTCCAGAAGGAGCTGAACTGGAGATGATTTATTTCTGAATTCTACAGCCCGTGTGTTTTAAGAAGCGCTTTGTATCTCAGCAGCAGCTTGGGTACCGTGAGATGCTGCAGTTGCTGCGGGGGGACATTTTTCTTCTTGTACAGAAAAGTAAATAAAAGTATCAGATACATGAATCGTCAGCTGTCTGCTCCACGGGAGACTGCAGCTTTTATTCTCCCTGCCCCCCATATGCATTTTTCAAATTGTCATGAATACACACATTACACACACATCCAGGCTAGTCCTCTCCTTTCCAGATGACTACACATCCCCTTCCAGCATCCTCTGGGAAGCATTTATGAATAGGGAAGAAGGGTAAGAAGGGAGGGGAGACCCTACATGAATCCCAAGAAATAGTAACCTGTGCAAGAAATCACAGCTCTCTCAAAAGATTGTCCAGGTGACATAAAATCTGTTATCATAAATACCATATTAAATGGTGGCAGTAAAATCAGTCAACAGTACATACCATAAGAAAGCACTTAGTGAACAGCTATACATGTCAAGGATTTTGACTGCAACCACATTCCTTGCACTAAGTGGCAGCTCTTTAGGACAGGAGTAAGAAACCTCATCCATCTGAAACCAATGGTCTTGAAGTTTCCAGTGCTATAAACGCCTAATTTTCCCAAGTGTCATATGCAACCCTAAACGAAGTCAGTGGAAACGATGCAGACATACAGCATGGCTGACATCCAAATTCTACATCATTTCAGATTTCTCTGGGATCTGAAATTAGCAAAGAATGTTTTTTGCCTGTAGCTCCAAGTGTCAGCATCTACAGTTTTAATACAGGGAGCAGACTCTTCGGATGTGTGAGCACAAACCAGAACACTTTAAATGATGTCTGAGAAATATCAACAATATCCCTGAGTTCTACTGAAATTTATTCTCAGTACCACTGCATTTCTAACACAAACAGGCACAAAGATGCATGGCAATTCTGTCTAGCATTATGGTGTGGATCTTCAGGGGCTGCTCATCATGATGCCTCGCTACAAAGCTGGAATTATTACAAAGTTTTTGTATTTGCCTTCATTCCATGTGATGGTAACTCCTACTCAGTAAATAAACCCATCTTTACAGGACTGATTCGCAGACTGTGGCAAACATCAAGTCATCAACTTCCCAAGTTTCTGACTAACAACCACACAAGGTTTAAGATTTAATCAAAACAATACTTAAAATCAGTTTTGCTGGAGAAATCACAAACTGATTGCTGGTGCCTCACCAATCAACAGATTTGGGTTGTTGACACCAATCAAACACACTTTGAAAAACTGCTAGAAAAAGGTTTAGACGAAGGAGATGAGAAGGTGAAAACGCACTAATCTTACCTGGAGTGCATTATCAGCAAAAAAGCAATCAAAATAAAAAAGAAAAAGCACAAGGAATTGTAGAAGCCAAAATCAGACTCATATATATACATAAATATTTATTTATTTTTACATAAATATATATATATTTTTATTTATTTAATTAATTTTCTTTTCCTTTCATTCTACAAAATATCCTTAGTCAAAGAGTAAGTTCATGGGCACTACTTGCTGGTAATAAACTATTCAATAGTTCGTGAGCTTCAATGTAAGAATTTACAAACAATATTAGCAAACACCCATATCACTAAAATTAAGATTACTGAACTACTCTTCAAAAAGTTTGCCTTATTAATTTGGAAGCTACTTTCAATAACACATGTTTTATAGAAGAAATACAACAAAAATGGACTAGCAGCATATACTATGACAATATAATGGCAAATATTCCCCTAAAAAAACCAAACAAAAACCCAAACAAACAAAGAAAAAACCCACCATCCAAAACAAAAATAGCCCTTGCCAAGTTTCTGCTGCTTTTATTTTAGGAAAATATTCTTTTTACTATTCCTAAAATTTCAAAAAACAAATCAGTCTCTGCAGAATCAAGGAGGCAGTCCACATCCGAAGGAGAAAATATTAATACAAGCCTTGGATACCTCAAATAAATCTCTACTGAGAAGCTGCCCCGCTCACCCCATGTGTTTCTCCACCTCTACCAGAATGAACTCGGGCCTATGAGCCCAGAGCTCATAGCTCCTAATATATAAATATATAAACTCAGCACCATAAACAATGCTCTAAGAACGAAGAAAACGAATATGTAAGAGTACGTTCCTGACCTCGAGCAGCGTCCACCAGCATGGTGCTGCCACACAGCAGAAGGAT
>NW_010301411.1:0-29581 GCF_000700745.2 Antrostomus carolinensis | reverse complement strand
ACTGAAGATCCCATTCTGGATTGGGTTATTACATCCAGACATCATTTCCCTAAAAACAGCACAACACTTACAAACCTTTCGATCACCACCAAAAAAAAACAAACCAACCAACCAAACAAAATAACCAAACACAAAACACCCGAAAACCCCTACACTTGCTCTACATTTTACTGAAGTTCAGACTCTGTATCTTAGATTTCTTGTTCTCTCATCACTTTGCAGTACGAGTTGTCAGCCCCAGCAACCCACAGCTCTGTCTTGAAATTCAACTCAGCCCCATGCTGATATTTGGGATGTTTTTCCCTGGGAAGTACAAAACAGACACAACAGCTTCAGGAGGGAGAAGATGAGGACAGGGGTGCCGTGGGTTTTTCACTGTCGGTTTGTGGGGCACATGAAGCAGAAGCCGGGGCAGACCTGCACCTTTCAGCAGTTACCCATTAACTGGGCTTATCTCTACCAAGCAGCCAGGCTAAATCTTCCCTCGCTAACCAACTTCGACTGAGGCAGGTCGAGGCGTGATCAGGCAAGGAGCTGGCATCGAAACTAAAATGATGAGCAGCTGAAGGTGGTAACTTCTGGACTCACTCTGAAGTTCTGTCCTTCTTCCAGGAAGGTACCACAGAAAAGAAAAAAACAATACAATTAAAACAACTAGCTTGAAGAAACCTACTGCAAGGTGTTATTTCACCGTCCCAGGTACTGCAGAGACTAATTTTTACAGACCAAATGTGAAAAACGAAGCCACTGTACTCCAGCAGTTATTTGCTGTCTCAAACCTGCTTCAGTCGATCCCTTCAGGTTATTCTGACAACTACTTTAATCTTCATTGCCAGCTTAGTTTAGCAAAGTCCCTTTTGCTTCCACCTAACACAGAGACACGTGTCTTAAAAATACGTGTACAAATATCAACCAGCAAGGATGCTAAAGGCTAGGAAAACCTCCCTCTCTTGAAAATAGGCATCATTTGAGATAAAATAACTTGGGAGAGGAAAGCACCTCTGATGGACACAATGAAAACACACAGCACCACATCTCTTCTCTGTGTAAAGCAGGAGACAAACTACTCTTAGAGCAACTAGCAGTAGAGATCTCAGAAACCTGAACGAGGCAATAAAATGCACTTAAAACTTTTTTATCATACTCCTTCTGTGTAGGAATTCCAGTTCCTGACGAGAAAATTTGTGTTTTTTTTTATTTTTAAGGATTCTTTATCCTACCACTCTACCCAAAGGCTAACTTCCCCAGGCTCCAGGATGAGCAGAAATACCCCTCACCTTTAACTTTGCAGGCATCTGGAAGCAAAGCCCATCCACTCTCCCAGTAATTCCTGTTCCTTCCAGGATCCAGCACTACAGGTCGCTTCCAGCCTGACAAACTCCCTGTCACTCAACTACTCTTCTCCACAGTCCCCTTAATATTTCCTAAGGAACTTCATCTTAAACTCTGGCCAGCTTTGCTGAGCCAAACTCAGCATCACTTTTTGTAGCTTGAATGGCAACTTACTACTTCTATCACATTTTGGAAAAAGAAACTCTTGCTTATCTTTAGACAGTGGCTTAAGCCACAGCTTTCATCAGCGGTATCACGCAGAGGAGAACTAGATAAAACACAGAGCGTGTCACAGCATCTCTGGCAGGGCACAGATCCCCTTCTTTCTCATTTTAAAGTACTGCCTCTACCATAGAAGAGCCTGACCCTTCTTAGATTTAACCTACATGTCTCTCTTCCCAATTGCCAGAGCAAGATTCTGATTAGAAAGGACAGCTGATTAGAGACGACGGAAATGGAGCAGGGGAACAATAATTCTTGCACAAGAAGAAAAGCTGCAATAACAAAGAGGGACCACAAAATGGGAAACAGAGACTTCCTGTAGCGGGCTATAGAAAGGACAGGCAAAAATGATGAATAAATTAGCCCAAGATATAGGCAGAGAATGAAAGCCAACAATAACTGATGGGTATTGAAAAGGAAAATTACACTGGTCTATTTGGACTGAGGGACATTTAGCTGCAACAGCCTTTTTTTGACAAGACCTATCATTCTTCACTGCACCTCCCCAGCCAAAAAGTGTGCCCACTTCAGGCAAAGAAATCTTCCTCACTACCCAGCTCTGGTGTGCTGGCATGTCTCCTGAAACTCCCAGGAGATATTGATGCAAGGCTTTCTATCCTGCACTGCATCCTTGCCTATCAACACCTGGATCTGCACTGAACTTGGGGCACAGACACATTCCCACCACATCCGTGCATTGCATCTGAAGGCACGCTAGAGACCTAAAATGCTCCACTTTGTAAAAAAGATCTTAAGCCAGAAAGACATGAAACAGAAAAGGAAAACTAGGTCTCAGTCAAACCCAATCAAGATTGGTTGCTTAAAAAATAAAATCAAAATACTCTCCTGTGCTCCCCAGCACTTCATTAATAGCTAACTTCTTCCTCTATCTTTTGTGAAGTTTAGAAGGGAAGGGGGAGAGGGAAGGAGAGAGAGAGAGGGGGGAGTGTTTGTTGAAGGAAAGAAGATCATGTTTCAACAAGGCACCTTTAAAATCCTATAAAATACTCCCTCGGAGCAAGCTTAACCTGTTTGCTGATAGATAATAGCATGTAATACTGTAGGCTCCATTCAGTCTTTTCCAAGGTCTGGGCCCTCTGCCACTAAGTTATTTAATTATAACACTTACAAAGTGATTTAGGCAGAGCTATCTATATTTGAATAAAGCCCTCCTACCTACTTGTACAAAACCATTAGGTAAAAGGTCTTAATCTTATGTAAAATTCCCCAGGTACTAACCCTGATCCAGCTTCAGCAGTACTAGGAAAAGCTGGAGCTGTTAGTATTTTTACAAACTACGTTAAGTAAGACAGGTTCTTGCAAATGCAAGTAAGCACAAGGGTGGAAAATACTGAGCACCAATCAGCCATCCATTACCACTGGGACCACTGATACAGCGATAATGCTCTGATTACGTTAACATCGCCAAAGATCAACAAGACAAAGCAATAGATATTTTTCTCAGTATACCAGACCAACAATTCTTTGCCAATTAAACAACAACAACAACAAAACCCCACAAACAACCAAAAACCAACCAACCAAACAAATAAGGACAGAAGTAGGTGGAGCTGTACTGCAATGGTCAGAGGTTTGAATTCAGACCAGGTCAAATCTGTGTTCCCCAGGAGAACTGCCCGCTGTGCCAGCAGCAGAAAGAGGCAGAGGAGCTGGAGTAGAGGCTGGGCAGGGGGGAGAGGAGAAATCAGGGAAACTCAAGGTTAGACCAATCTAAGTCGGACTGCGAGGCTAAGGTCTTGAAGAGACACATTCAGTGCCGAACTCCTTGTAGGAACACGCTCACATGATGAAAACCAACATAATTTTCAACCAAATCACAGCTCAGCAGCCAGTCCCAGGGGAGACCAGGAGCTGAATTACAGCCCTGGTTTAGACCTACTTTCCCATTGAGCCAGTTCCTTCAGGATGAACATAAAACCACTGAAAGGAAGGAGCAAGTGAGTTAATATATTAATACTGTCCATGCCTTAATCGTATTTGGTGTGTAATGAAAGTACAGAAAGCCTAGAGGATCAGCAAGGAAATTTTAACTAAATTAATTCAATTAAAAAGAAAGAAGTTTGGCTTTTTTTGGTTTTCCTGTATCTACCTGATAACAAGAAGGGAGCAACTCTCTTCCAGAAGCACCACTTCACAGCTCCTGCCTTGCACAGTAATTGCCTGCACTGTGAATCCAATGAGTGCAGCTGAAATTCAAGGATATACATTACACACAGACATGCCAACCCCAATAGCTAGAAACAGTGAACAGAAGGCAAACAAGTACCGGGCAAAGGAAAGATGATGTTTACAGAGGAGCCTACACTTGGGAAGTGTTTGAGCTTGCAACGGTGTTTGAGTTTGAAAAAAAACCTTAAAGTAATCTGCAGAGTAATTAATTTCTTACCTTTTACAAACTACCTACACCTATTACTGCAAGGTTTGGCTACCTCAGCCTATACTATTAGCTAATATTTATATGGAAATAGCACATCGATGGCCCAATATGTTAGACTGGGATTGTATTTAAAATTTACATTCTCCAATTATGGACAAGGTCTGCACAACTACCAGGGTCCATCCTCCAGCAGGAAGGGCCCAGCTGGAGGGCACCTCTGGGTATTTCAACAGCCAAGACTCTGCAGTATTAACTATCCCATATCCTTCGATCCTCGCTGCCACGTCCCAACACATTTTTCTCCTTCCAATTGTCATCTACTGCTCCTTTTAACATGGACAAGATTGTTAATGATAAAACAAAATGGAAGATTTTAAACCAATTTTTGCATAATGTGGATTTTTCTCCTTTTGATTCCATCTCTTCCCAACAATCTTAAATACGGTCCTATTACCTCTGACATGATCACAGAGACCTCCAACATTTAAATAGCACAGAAACGTGGTTTGTATTCACAGCCCATTTCACAGTCACTAAAAGCCTATCAGCCATGCCATTTTTTTTGGTTAGGAACATGTTACCTGTTCCACTTCTTCTAGGAAATATTCTTGTAAGAAAGGAAATATCCAAATACTTAGAGCTTTAGTCAACATCTGCTGTGACTGGCTAAACAAGACACAGGTTGCATTCCCACCCAGCAAACACACTGCCCATTTCCTAAGTACCCAATGCTGTCTCTCTAATGAGCACAACCTCTTATCATCTGTTGTTTATACTGCAACAGGAAGCTAAGGGCCCCAGTTCAACGTGTCAGCATGATTGGTGCTGTACAAATACACAGTTGGAGACACTTCTCACCTGGAAGAGTTTGCTGCTTAAATGGACAAGACAAACAGCCTGGGAGGGAAAACTGGCACGCAGAGGTGAAGTAACCTGCCCAAAGTCACCAGCAGAGCCTGGAGCCTCCTCCAGTTGCCCAATGGTGCTCTCATGTGCTATGCCCAGCTACCACCCCCCATGTCCTCCCCAAAACAAATTAAGTATCATTTTATTTTATTTTATTTTATTTAGCAGGGAAACAGGACAGGAGACTGCTCCAACAATTTCTTGTTTGCTAGATGTGTAGGTAACTCCATTTGAAAGCGATGGAAAGAAATTACACTCTTAACAGGGATGCAAACAGTGTTCATGCAATGTTTCCATCCACTTTTCTGGGGCTCAAACTAACTGTGTGACTGCTCACTTGAGGATGAAGTGCTTAACCTGCTTTTTCATGGAAGTAATCAAACTTCAAACTACCCACTAACCCTGGCTTTTAGAGAGGATTGAGATACTCAGAAGTCTTAGGAAATAGGGGTACATGGAGCCCTTTCACAGTACAAATGAAAAAACAAAACCCAACATATAAATCCTTTTGATTCCAGTAAGCTTTTAGCATTTTGCTGAAGCAGGATCTACAACATTTTCACTGACAGCCACAGAAAGGCTGAAAAATTTCAGACAGGTCTGTTCCTGCAACAGAAGTAACATCCCCCTCTTCCCCCACCATATTTGTAAGTTATTTCTCCTGCCTCCTCCTTCCCATGTCACATCAACCTGTTGGGTTTTTTTTTTTTCCTTCCAAGATGATGTCTTAGCTTTCTTTCAGACACAGTAACTAGCTCTAATGTACCCTATTCATGTGCCAATCAAGCCATCATCAAGATCTTACAGAGAACAATACTCGTATGCAAAGAGCTATTTTGCACTGGTATTTGAGTCACTGCAGGCCGGCCATTAAGCAATCACACATACGGTTAATGGTCTGTGTTGACACATGGTGGGGAATTAACCCAGAAATAAATTCCACCGCATTATTATCGGATCCTGGAATAGGAATATAGCACAAACTAACACGCTCTTTGGTTAATTTTTAAGAGTCACACGTTTGGTGCAGATTCCAGGCTGAAGGAAGAGCTTTTTGTAAGCTGGAGGAGGAAACAAAACGTTTTTCAGTGAAAGAGTATTTCCCTTACATAGTTAGAGATTATTTATAGCAGGGAGTAAAATTATGCATTATTCATGGTTTTATAATTATTTACTCTCCGGAATACAGTAACGCCAGGGAACTGAGAACAAAACCAACAAAAATCAGGCTGTGAGTGTGACAGGCATATTAGTTAAGCAGTCTGAGGGCCAGCCTGGGCCAAGATACTCCTCCCACACCTCTGAGGATCCATCACAAAGTGTGAGTAACTAACCTGTGCAAGACCACGAAGAAGTCCATGGATAAAACTGAGTGGGATCTCACATCATCCATGTCCCTGATCTGTAACCAACCTTGCATGTCCTGCTACCACCCAAACTCCTGGTAGGAAAGCTCTCAGCATGGTTATATCACAGCTACCTTCTGACTTGAAAGTTTTTAAAAATCATTCATAAAAACTAACATGGTTGTCTAAGACTCCATGAGTAACTACAGAATAAAAAGTCAGCAAAGTCATTTTAAGTATTTGGTGATAAACCCCTCAGATTCACAGGCACTTGAGGTAACAGAGAGTACAGGAGAGCTCCAGGAGAGCACTTAAAATCTGTAAGGACCATCATTTTCCAAAGGACCACTGCAAAGCATCTTTGCCAGGCAGACTCATCATGCCCTGCAACTGGCACTGCAGCTGTTGGAGGGGATCAAATCCATCCAGTGTAATGATTTTATGCTGATTGCATGTCTTCTGCACTTTCTCCAGCTTGTCTCCTGTCTCCAGACAGCATGGCTGGGGCTACGGGCAAAGTGAAGGCAACTTGTAAAGCTGGCAGCAGAGCCTTGCGGTGCAAGTGTCCAAAATGCTGTCCTCCTGTCAGCAATACTTTTTATTTCACTGACACATCTTCCAGATATGGGAAACTATGAGGGATACTTGAATGCCTTCATCTCATTTAACAATAGTCCCAGCAAACTGGTTGGAATAACAACTCTCCAGGTAAGGGGCTTGAACCTGGGATTATTTTAACCCAAACACAAGCCTCTAAACCATCCATTACACTCATCACTTTTAGCAAGACTTGAGATTATTTGTAAAGGCAGCAAAGGCAAGCAGAAGGAGGTTTTTTGGTTTTTGGTTTTTTGTGGGGTTTTTTTGCTTTCACACATGAAGGGAAAAGGAGAATGCAGCAGCAGGTTACAGGCTTAAGGCTTCAACCTACTACACCCTCCAGGGTGTAGCTGCACGCTGTATTTTCTGTCTGATGAAAAAAAAAGGCTGATATTCCCATGGCTTTCCACCTCCATGGCAGAACTGTTTACAGGCATCATGCTGGAATCAGTTCATTACAATAATCTGGATTTAAACAAAATAATCTCTGTGTATTTTTTTGTTGTTTGTTTGGTTTGATTTTTAAATGAGATGGGGTTAGCAATCCTCTATATTATACAGCACAGCCTCACAGAGAGCTGTATCAGCACAATTACGAGGCAGCAAGCTGAAATGGGAGTATGAATAAGACAAGGTACCAAAGGGGACAGTGGGAATTTTGCACCAACAGGAAATGTAACATGTAGCTACATCTTCAATGAAATCAGCATTCTGTAAAGCTAAAGGAGCTTTACAGAAAGGTATTTGTCATGTTTTAAATAAAGTTTAACATTATGTTTGCAACCAAGTTAAAATAGGGCAGAATTGTTACAACAATTGTCCTTACCATCACGGAGTCATACTGAACTATCAACCACCAAAGTAACTATGTCATGCTTAAATCACTCTTAACTTTTATTTTTCTTTAATCAGTTAAGTCAGTCCCAGGTTAGAGACATATCAAGAGTTTGAATTTAAAGCACACATTGCTAAACCCAACACAGATGCTTCACGCATGAACAAGCCAAGGTTCATGCAGGAGAAGTTCTCAAGTATTTTGTCCTCATTGAAAACCTCTGTGAAGAACCATTGCTGAAACCCTAGGAACATCCCCAAACTCTGTAATCAAACCAGTTCAATGAGATCTGCATCCCCCCCCTCCAGTCTCAGGTCCCTGCTGCATAACCATGAACCCCCTACAAGGTGTTTTGTTCCATTTAACGGCTTCAAGGGCAATTCCATAAAACTTAAACCACCTCACAGGAGGGTAGGGAGCCACACTCACCCTTTGGACTCCAAGGACACCACATCTTTCTCCACCTAGCAACACTGTATTTACCAAACAAACATTTCACACCAAAAGCTCCCCATTACAACTCCGGACACAGATCCGCCCAGGTTCAGTTCCTTACCCCAGCACAGACTCATTTTGTGGGTTTGGACAGGTTGCTTCCCCTTCCCAAACCCAAGTTCAAAGGAGAATAATCTTTTCTGCATCTCAGAGGAAGGGGGAGGATAAAGCCACCGATGCTTCTGAGCTGTCCAGACAGAGCCCAACACTTCAGTCTGTTTACACTGATAGAAAGCAGTGCTATCACTGCACACACATATTCATATAAAAATCTTCTGTTGCATTTTCACTCTGTGTTTTTGCTCTGTTACAAAAAGAGAACATGAACAGCTCCAAACCCAATTTCATAAAAATGCCAACTTTAGTAACTCTAAGTACTCTGAATTTTATTCATTTTCTTCTGGTTTATTTTGGTCTCCTAGTCTGTCCCACCCAATGTTTAGAAAGCCACCTGAACCTCAAAAGTCTGGGTAAGCCCTACGTTTTTAGAAGGTTAAAAGCAAAAAAAAGCAAAACAAAACTGGTGTATGAACACAGTCACTGATACAACGAAGCCAGGAGACAAAATGTAAACATCTCAGTCTGTCCAAACCTATATACAACAGCTTTAGCATTTACATATTAATTTCACTTACACATAACATGGAACTTGGATGTAACCAAAAACTATTTCTGTCAAAAATAAAAAAATCTTTTTCTGCAATGCAGGGCTGTAATTATCTATATACTGTGGGAGAACTAAAGCACACAGTTCAGCTTTCTAGAGTCAAAATAGATTTCAGGGCAGCACCTGGAACGGCCTTTACAGAACCAAACATGCTTTTACGTAGCAATTTTCAAGGCATCTTAAAGTAGCTGACAAAGCACAAGCAGTTTTGATAAGATGTAAAATTTGGGTTTTGCACATTTTTTTATCATCAGTTATCACACTTTAAAGAGAAGAGTAATTTTCACTTCATGACATTTGAAGGATTGAAGTCTTCTGAAGTTTCCTGTATGGCTGCATTCATGCACACCCTGCTAACATAGAACCCTTGTGTTTTCACTCAGGAAATGGTACCTCCAACAAATGGTAAAGGAAGGGCTGCTGCCCATTGACAAGATGTGTAACTAAAGACAAGAATCCAAACAGCCTCACCAGCTTCATATGAGCTTCCCATCCTTTCAGGTTACACTGATTTCAGCTACATTCCTCTTTTTGATTTATTTGAGATGTATGGTTGAGTCCCTCACACACATGAAGACACAGGATGAGCATCCACCTTACCTTCCAGTGAACCTTAAACATAAACTGAAATGAAAGCTGCACAAAATGTCTACCAGGACACATTTAGAGAAGAGCTATGGGTTCAGCTTCTACAACAGTACAGGATCGAAACAAGGGACATCAAGGGAGTATTCAAAACCAATTTCATTTCCTCCTGTATAATGAAAGTGTCACGAATTATCCTGTTCTTATCTGACTTATCGAAGAGAGAATTATTTCATTTCAAGAAGCCAAACTAATGTATGCTTTGCCTTGTGAAAAGACACAACTCTTTCCTTGGTGGTCAAAGTTGTGTAGCTTTTATTTCCACACCCCGAACCCCAACCTGTGTTTGTTGTCACCTTAAAGCAACACGTTATACATCAAATTTCAGGATCTACAGTGAGAGCAGGACCTATGGTTTGCATATACAAAATGGTGGGTCTTCCCTCCCAAAGTCTGGAGTAAAAAACTAGCTAGTGTTAGGAGCAATTGGGGAAAAAAAGAAAAAAATATATAGAATGTATCGGGTTGGAAGTGACCTTTCAAGGTCTCCTAGTCCAACCCCCCTGCAGTGAATAGGGACATCTTCAACCAGAGCAGGTTGCTCAGAGCCCTGTCCAGCCTTGACCCTTTCCAGGGGTGGGGTTTCCATGCTAAGCCCAAGGTAGGCACGACTAACTTCAATCAACGTGGGTTGGCAACACAGTGGAAACTGGCAGGAGCAGTCACATCTGCAGGTAACAAACCATCCAGTAAAAAAGCAATTTGTAAAGGAAAATAATCAGTCTGCCTGAAGAGAAACCAACTGAAAGCACAACTGTATGCCCCAAGAGATGAAGGAGGAATGTCCCCATAGTGCTTTCCACTTCCAAAGTTTGGAGGACAAAAGGCAGAACTCTCATTTCACCTGCAGCCGAAAGCCACGTAAGATAAGAACACCAACTTTTTATTTTTTCTTTTTTTTTTTTAATACTATTATTATGAACTATGCCTAAATGCAGATTTTTGATGGCTACACAAAGAGATGGTCACAGAGGCCACCACAAGCAACCTACCACAACCACCAACAGACCTCCTCAGCAGCTAACATGCTGAGAAGTCTTTCAGCATAATTAAGATGGATCAACTCTGATAAGAGACGTGGGTCCTTACTCAAAATTTGCCCCAAACTGAAGACTTCTTCAGAATTAAAACAGTCAATGAACCTGGTTCTTCATCAAACAAGTCTTTTCACACATTTAAACTACAACTAGAGGCTCAAACATAGAAAATTGGTGGGGAAAGGAATAAATTTTTAATTATGAAAGCAAGAGTTGTGGGAAAAGACTTTATCATGTACTGGATCAGCTGATAAGAGATGTGGGAGAAGCGGTGGCAAGTTTCAGGCACAGAGACACTTTCTGAGGTCCCTAACGGCATGCAGACATGTATTTTGTCCTTGTAGGACTTGCAGTTAACCTGCAGAGGTTGTCCCTCTGTCACTACAGCACACAAAGCAGCCAGCATGGTCAGAGCTGGCAGCCATCAGAGGGTTAATGCACACTGCAGGCCAATTACAGTTAAAATTAACTGCAATTGCAAAGGGGAAAAAAAAAAAATAAGAGGAGAAAAAGAAACCCAAAAAACCTCACTCTCTCACACACCCAGAGAAAAAGCTGAGCACACTGTTAGCTGGGGAATCCAGCCCTTTACACATTCCCATTCCACGCCAGCATATTCGCAGTAGTTTTCAATAAACATCTACACAAGTCACTGGAGGGGGAGAAGAAAAAAAAAGAAAATCTGTTTTCTTTCATACAATTCCACAAAAATAACTGTCATCACAGCCATCCCTGTGGCAGAAAAGTCCATATTTGTCTGCAGCTGCCCTGTAGAAAAGACAGCCAATAATTGGCTTCTTTCACCTCTGTTAACCACGAACAAAAGTGTCATTCAGCTCCCAAATGGACAGAAGGCACCAATGGATGGTCAGCTCCCCGAGCCAATGGGCTGGAATAACAATAACCCTGTAGCATTTTCTTTTTCCTTTTGTTTAGTCTCTCAAAGCCCTTAATTAAGACCCTCACAAAGCACCCCTACAGGCTTCTTTCAATGAGGCATTACACGCCTGTTTTCTTGTATTTAGAGAAGAAAAGTAACAGGGATTTCTGAAACACATTAAGCAGTACACACAATTTCCATGTATTCACAACTGAAATACTGTTACATTTTAGCTTTTAAATATTATCGTCAATATAAAGAAGATCAAGTTTACTGTGTCTGCTCTTTGCTGTACATCCCTTGCTAAAATAAAAGCAGGCGGTCATAAATCTGGCATAACTGCAAGAGCTTGCCCAAATCCATGGCAAACCAGCAGCTCCCAAAAGGAAGGCAAGTGGAACAAGGCATGTGGATGAAACATCCCTGGGTATCCTGAACAGACAGCTGAGAAAGGACCGGGAACACGGGGAACTAATTTGTTGAGACTGCACATGACACACTGGCATTGTCTGAAAATCAGAGCTTGGGAATCAGGTATGTACGCTGCTGAGTTAGTGCCCTCGTCTACAATTAAGTATCTGCTGGAATTTAATATACCTAAAGGTAATCTGTATTCCATTATTTCTGATTAAACTGATGTTTGTGTATCGAACAGGACATTCACAGAATCATAGAATAGTTTGGTTGGAAAAGACCATTATGATCATCTAGTCCAACCGCAAACCCAAATGCGAGGACTACCTCTGCTTTCCAGCAGCGTAGTCTCTGCCTAACAGCAATGCCATAAAAACTTGTAATACTAGAGCAAACTACAGCACATCTTTTCTTGAAGGACTTCTCCCCCAGCCATAAATAGGAACAACTACCACTGAAATATCGTCCTCGTAGGTGCAGGTTAGTTTGGGGAAGCCCAGTCACCTGGCCCTTTCCCACTCCAAACCAGGTTGTCGTGGCCACTGGTTTTTGTGGGGCAACGGGGTGTGTGTGGGGCACAGAGCAGCTCCAGGCACAACCACCCCCTAACAAAGCCATCACCCACCCAACAAAGCCATCAGCCAGCAGGGCTGTCCAGCCCCTCCAGCCCCCTGCCCTCTCCTCCCTCCATTGCCATTGTCCCCCTGCTCCTCTGAAAGGCACATGTGAGCAGCTTCCTCGCAGGAGACCTGCCCAGCAATAGAAGGTGCAGCCAAAAACTACCAAAATCATTAGCAGAGGGTATTTTTCACGTCAAAGAATCACAAGCTGAGGCTCTGGTAATCTCTAAAATGCTCTCTCCCCTGCAAGAAAATGGAAATAGCCTTTTTATGACTAACAGAAACTCCACACAACACAAAGAGGGAACAGAACAAAGACATTTTAATTACTAACACCAATCTGAACAAGCATAAAAAGCAATGGTTTAAAATCCTTCTCTCAACACTACCTATCTATCCAGCAGGCATTTTTTAAACAAGCACCACTTGCTATAAAGACTTCATGCATTTAGGCAAAATGACACTGGATATAAATCAGCTTAGAACTTTTTTTAAATTTTATTTTATTTCTAAATGTACCAAAGTTATCTGCTTGTGTCTGTACTGACATAGTCCAAGAAGTAACTTGCCTTTTGGAAACAATAATCTAGCAGCAGTCATTAGTGATTCTGCTTTGAAAAAAAATCAGACTATTTAGATATCACACACCAAAACCTCTTCCAATCTTACCTTAAGGCCCCAACAAATAATACATGACTATCCCCTGTCCCCCATGGTGTTCTTGTTTCCTCCTACTACAAGAAAACATGATGTAATTGTACTAAAAGATAAGAAAAAAAGACAATGTGTGGATGACTTGGTTTTGAAGGCCTAACTCCAAGGAGACATTTTTGGAAAGCCGGTTCACAAGCCTTTATCAGAGTGTGTGGTATCACTGACCTTAACAGAGGTTCAACATCGATCAAGCAGGAGTTTGCTCTCAAGTTCTGTTTTATTATTGACAATTTCTGTGATTTATTTACCACAGCAGTTCAAGATGGGCTCCTCTCCAACACAAAAGAGCAAGAAAAGTCATTTAAATTTTGAAAATGAGCATGAAATCCTAAATGTATCCAGTGCGTCAGCTAAAATCCAAATTCACATCGTGCTGATAAAAATCGCACAAGAGTATCTGATAAAACAGCAATATAATGTGAAAATATACCACTGCAATATAACATAAAAGAGCTAAACAAGCCCCAGCCACAGCTCCAAGTAGCACATGCAAAGAATAAGGCTTGTCTCTCGCTAGTTGCATGGCTCAGCATCCAGGACAGGGGAGACTCAGTACCCCAACTGGTATGGTATTAAAAAAAACCCAACCAAAAAAACACCAAAAAACCCACAACAGCCCCTCCAAGAAAAATTATCCAGACAGAGGTGCTTGCCAGCATGACTTTATTGGTTAGGAATTGCATCCCAAACTGGATAGTTGTCCTAACCAAACTTAGTAGTACAGCTCTGGACTTCTGGATGCTGCCCTAACATGAATGAAAATAATAACACTTACCATTGCTGACCCAAGAATATAAACCAATAAAAAATTAGCATATTTTCTAATTTTTCAGGAAAATGTATACAAGCAAATGAAGTCTTTCACAGAAACCCTCGGCCAAAAAACCCGATAGCCATCATTTGCTATAAATAAAAGAGGTCAAAGAAGCACTTATTACCAGTAATTTTCTTGAAAAGGTTAAGTTCTCTCTTCAGTTTAACTCTGTTCTCAGTATTTACATGACTACACCTATTTAAAACTGAGTAGATTTTAATCACTAAACTGTCAAGAAAAAAACGGTTAATGCAAACAGAACATTACAAGTATTTACATGAAAAACAAAGACCTACCACATTAACTATCCAGCCCACACTCCTAGCAACAGAGATTAAGGCTTGTCAAGTTTAATCATGTACATAGGATCAATTTTTTTTTAATATAAACACATCCAAAGCATGTGTGATGGAAAAAGCAAGAGACCCACAAAAGGCAATCACGTAATCCACTCCTGTTTCTAGCCTGCTGGTGGATAGAAACAGCACGAGCATCCTTCCAGCAACGTGCATTTTACAGATGAACTCCAAAAAGAAAATTGGACTTGTGAACCCTTGTCTCCTCAGCTATCTCCACACAACAAACACGGGAACATTTTTACTTCATCACAGCTATGCTGTAGGCAAGGAAATACACTCTAGCTCTTACCTAAAGGCCACCAGTCAAGGTAAATCCTTTTTGATGTATAAATCTACGTTGCAGTGAAGACAACTACAATGGATGCAAGGTGGACAACCCAAGCTCCATTAATAAAGAGATCTGGTTTTTCTTGTCCTCACTCATTTCAAAGAAGTCCAGTTTCTTCTGCCTTGAAAGCCTATGGGTTTTACTGAATCAGTCAATTTGGGCCAGTAAAACCTGCCATGCAGCTTGAAACCTACCCCTAATACAGACACCTTCGTGCTACCATCATCCTGCTTTCCCCATTACCAATTTCATCATTTACTACCATTAACACATCCATTCTTCCAACTTACCAGCAAAATTGTCATGAAGATATCTATTAAAAAAAAGACAAAACCAAAAAAAACCCAAAACAACCCTGAAAGTTGAGAGTGGGAAAAGGTTTTTATTGAAACTGGCAGACGATATCCTCTTTTTGTTTTTAATAGCAACACACCTATTAACATCAATATCTGAGCAAAGAGAAATGAAGTAGTGCTCTGCTATTATGTGTCAGATGCCACAATAAATACCAACACATCTCATATTCGCTACCAAATCTGCAAAGTATAAAGCAGATGTAGTAATTTATTTTAACTTTTAGTTGAGGGACAAGTAATCGTGCAACAGATCAGAGATTAAAGCTTTAATAGATTACCTTAAAATAAAAGGCAAGCAAACATTCAGAATGTGATATTTTTTTGTCTGTTTTGAAACAAACATGAGGATATAATGAAGAAGGCTGTGCAGTGTAAGAACATACACAGCTTCCTCATGTTCAAAACAGTTTATTTTTTCCACACACATGAAAACAGTTGATTTTACAAATGTATTTACTTACTGTGTAAAATAGTAGAGTTAAATAATTATTGCATGTTATTAAGAGCACTACATATTCAGGGGTCCAAGACAAATGGAACATTTTGCTACTTGTCATTATATTTACCTCAAAATAGTAATAGTAATGTAAGGACTATTTACAGTAAACATGGGAGAGAGGAAGCATCCCCATCCCTTTGACATATCAGATTGTATTTTGTATAACATACAGATTAATATAAATTGCAGAAGACAAAGCTTTTAGAACTAGTTCTGTACCACTCATTCCAAGATACTATTGGTCATACCTCCTCTAACTACCACTGACTTAAAATTAAAGGAGATTTTAACAAAGAATTTAAGTGCTTTATTCCAGTTGGCCTTTACTATTTGTGGTTTCTTTTTTTTTCCCTCCATACTACATATTAGGAAGGACAGCATGAGGAGCAATCAGAAGGATATAATCCTGAGAAATTTCTACAAGATTAAATATGTATTTCCTTGCTATCACAGGAGCAATCAGTCTGGCAGCATTGCATCACATCTCATAAGAAGTCATTCTCTTTTGACATTTAAACAGTGTATGACTAAACAACAGCTGCTAGTAAAAAGAAATGGTTGAATTAATGGATGTTATTTCATAATTTAAATGTCTTTTCTTTTCCACCTGTATCGCCCCACTAGAGCATCGAAGTGCAGTGTAAACTGGTGCTTTTCTGTTGAACTCATACCACCTTTACTTCAGGGAGAAACACTCAGAGCTTGCTAATTCAGTACATCTGGTAGCTGGGTTTCAACAAACTGAAGTTTAACATGCAATGTAAAAGGTATAAATTATATTTCCAAGACAGCTCCAGGCACTGCCTTGTTTGGAGTTGCTTACCGAGCAACTACGTTTCTCCAAACAAACTAATGTGCAGAAGGGTAAAGGGCATTGCAGGTAATTATTGGAAGGAAATCTCTCCCTAGGCCAGGAGAGAATAATTAAGCTTGTGCATGTTAAATCACATAGGGGAAGTGAACACTGAAGTAATCCGAGTGTAAGCGACAGCAAGAACTATCTACAATCTTCTTGAAAGGAAATGAAGGCAGGGGGTAATCTAAAGTGGGATTGTTTAGGCAACACGAAGGCAGTATCCCCAAACTTCAGTCACAGTTCTTTGTATACACGTCCCCACTCCCCATCCACACACGTGCAAACCCCCCCACAGCCGAGAAAGCGTTCGAGAACCCAGTAATTAAATGAGTGCGCTGAAACCTGAAGCAGTTCAACTGCATTCTGCAAGCCTGGATCCAACATAGCTTACTTATTGCTCATTAATCTCCCCACAGATAATATCTTTTTAACAGTTAAAAAAATTGCTTAAAATATGACCAAGATTTTCAATGTTTAAGATGCCTCTTGTGCTTCGACCGCCACGGTGTTTTGGAAACTGCCTTGTCTCAATAAACACAACACAGGGGAACAAGTGTGATGAGTTTCTAGTCTAGTCCTTCCTAAAAAGCCTTGGGCTATTGTGTGAAAACTTAATGAAAGTCATTTGCACAACCCTGAAAAGCTGGTGAAGAAAAGCTGCAACAGAATCTCCTCCTTCTGAGTTGCATATCTGGGGCAAAGAGCCTTTAGACATCAGCAATGCTCTGTTGCTGCTGACAAAATGGCAGCAGAACAGGGGTAGTTGCGTTTTTAATTGCACACACTCTTGGCTGTTGTTTGATGAAGCTTACTGGATGATCTATGTATATTCTCTGAAAAAAAACTATGTGCTAACTGCTTTTAAAATATAAAGTAATATCTAACATCCTACGTACTTCAGGGAGATCTAAACCAAAAAGAGACTATTTAATAATGTCAGGCTAAGAAGCAATTCCATTTAAGGCCATGCCTGAGTGTTTGAGCTCCAAAAGGAAAGAATGAAAATGTATTAACATGGACAGACCTTCAGGCTTTCCCAATCATTTTGCAGATTATGCATTGTGAAGAGATCTGCTACCAGCCTCCAAAGCAGCATCTGCCAGCACTGTTCTGCTGCGAGAACCCCTCTGCCTCCTTTACATCAAACTTTAAAACTTCATAACTTGTTTCTTAACTGTTTTAGCAAAGCCCCGAGATTAACTTTCAAAGCTGGGTATCTCTGCATACCAAAAGATTTCCACCAGTGTACGACAGAGCTAAACAGAACGGTGTCTGATCCTCACCACTATCACACACAAGGCTTGTGCTGCAACGCAAACACACAGGCAGGGCTCAAATCCTGGAGCAGGGTGCTAGTCCTCAATGGTTTCTCCTCCTTTAAATCAGAGATGCAAAGGACTTTGATAATATTGAAAATGATCATATGTAAAAAGACCTCTGCATTTTCACTGTTGATTCACACTGTGATTCACCTGTTCTCTTCAAATCAGAAGCTACTTTTTAATTTAATATAGTAGGTTAAGAAGGGCACCAACAATTAAAACTCAGCATAAGAGATGAATGATTATAGGCACTACATACTTGTCCTTTCTCTTTATAACAGCACAATGGCTACTAATTTAGCATGTTTTGAAAGAAGTGTGTTTGTTTTGGTTTGGGGTTTTTTTTGTTTGTTTGTTTTTTATTTAAAGTACATATATAATAAACACGATATAGAATGCTTAGTTTCCCAAGTACCTCAAAAGCATGAAAAAAATCAAGCAGGGACTGGTTGTGCAGGAGCTATCAGAGAAACTCCCAGGTTCAACCAGTGCCTGTTGAAGAGAAGTGCTCTGGAAGAGGGGTAACTCCTCAGTGATGCTGTCAGTCCTGAATGCTGCGATACACAAACAGGGCAGGGAAAAAAAAAAGGTACAAACTCTTATTTTAAAAAGCCAGCTAAAGTACAGAATAGTACCAGTTGCACGTTTAGCCATTCAACAGATCCAGGTCTATGTAGGTGACTCCATATCCATTTTTGCCATGACTAATACTTACTACCCCCAGATTGTAGAAAAAAAGATCAAAGTCCAGCTGTACTCTCAACAAATGGGGGGCTCCAGTGAGCATAACATGGTTTTATCATAGTTTTAATTTTCTTTATCATGGTTTTATCTCTGTTTTAACATAGCAAAACAGAGACATCCACAAACGTTTGCCAGTTTGCATGGTATTCTATAAACCAGCCCAAAACGAGAAGGGCAATGGGAACCTATGGCAATAGGCGTATCCTGGCCAAGCAGGCTGTGGGACAGTAGAGGTGTGATGTCCATGAGTACACATCTCGCAGTCACCAGGCGTGGGGGTTTGGCTTGCAGTCCAACAGCCTGCTCTCTTACCCCCCTCTCCCCCCTCCACAGAGTAGGGGAGAGAACTGGAAAGAAAAGGGCAAGGAGATTCATGGGTTGAGATAAAAACTATTTATTAATTAAAATTAAATTATAATGATAACAATAGTGATAACAGAATATACAAATGAGTGATGCACAGTGCAGTTGCTCACCACCCACTGACTGATGTCCAGCCTGTGCCAGCCAATGACCCCAGAGCTGAGACAGTCCCCAAATCCTGGAAGAGCGAGCCCAAGTGATTCATGAGAGAATCCCCCCGTCTTTTGGTCAGCTCAGCCCTGGTTAATATACTGACATGACATGGTATGATATGGAAAATATCATTGGCACATGCAAATGCCAGTTTTGGGTTTTGCTATTCACTCTTATGCAGGATTTCTGACATATTATTGTTTAAACAACAGCCTTCTCTTTTGAACACATTGTAGATTTATTTTTCTGGCACAGTTACTTGGGAGAGTTGAAAAAGACTTTTTTTTTTTTTTAAAGAGGAAAAAACTGGCCTTGATTGCAGAGGCTTCTGATGAAGCAATAAACAACTGCCATTTATTATCCTCAAAACAAACCAAAACTCTGCCTCAAACTCCTAACACTGAGACACTGCATATTTTTTTGTCTGGAAAGTAGAGACCTGTCTTTGCAGGAAGCAGGTTAAAAAACAAACAAACAAACATGCAAACAAACTAGTTGAAATTTTTGAAACGTAGATGTCAAGCAAGAGCAAGTCAATTCTAAATAAAAGATTAATTGACCTGGATATGAAGAGATTTAATGCCTCCACTAAACACTTAGCACAGAAGCAGCAGATTTGCCCTTGGAAAAGACATGGATTTTCTACACCTAGCAAGACTCACACTAGTTCTGTAAAATATTAACAGTTTGGTCAATATTAGCACATACATTTTTTTTTTCCTTTTTTTTTTTCAAGCCAAGCATTAAAACCAACAACAGTTAAAAAGCACCAAAAGGCAGAAACCTGTCCAAGTCCAAACCACCAGCTACTACCTTCTCAGAGTAGGGCCCCTTACACAGGATCATATCCTTTTCTTTCCCCAGCTCAGCTTTTCCCCCTCCAATTCCATGAACACCATCAAGACTCCAAGGAGACACCCAGAAGAAACACAGGGGGCAGCCACTTTAGTGAAACTGACACTAATAGAATCCAACAAGGAGTTGGTAGATTACTGATGGTGGTTGCTTTCCAAAATTCCCTCAAAGAACCTGTAAGCTGTGATGCCTAAGCACATCAATCTTCAAAACAGCGCAGGGTTCCCTTCAGTAGGTCCAAGGGTTCCTAATTTGGAGGAGAGGAGCAGCTCAGGGAACTGCTGAGAGATCTACAGGCATGTTTCCTGGTCTGGGCAAGGTTTCCCCTAGTTAAAATCCCAACACATTTCTAGGGCTTTCACAGATTTCATGTGCAACAATCACATGAAGGCCAGATCCACCCGTTCTGCCAAATGAAGATCCGGCAGGCTTCCACACAGAAAGACTTGCTGGCCAAAGACAGAGGCCTGCACTCCAGAGTCATGGCTTTCAGTGTCCCTTCACTCTTCCAGATGGGTCAACTCTACCTGCTACTGTTCCAGATCAGCATTTAGAAAAAGAACGAGGAAGCTTCTGAAGTTATTTTTAAAGCTACATGAAACATGACTTTGAAAAGGTTAGCCAGGACACCCCTTACATAGAAATTTTAGTAAGGAAGAGAGGATTGAAGCTAGACACCACCAAGTCCTTTTAAAAGACATGGAGCAGCAAGCTTCCCCAGGTGTCCCCCCCTCCTGGGGGACACCACCTTCTTTTCCAAGGTGGTGCTGCCACAGGAGCAAACTGTCCCTGCTTTCCTGCTGCAGCCCCAAAGCCCCAAGTGCAGGAAAAACAAACTCTTGACAAGCTAACACACTGCGGTGATGACAGGCAACAGCTGGTCCCATTTCGTGCTCTGCCCAAGGAAGTTGTGGATGCTTCTCCCTGGAAGTGTTCAAGGCCAGGTTGGATGAGGCTTTGAGCAACCTGGTCTAGTGGAAGGTGTCCCTCAGGGCTGGGGAGTTGGCACTGGATGAGCTTTAAGGTCCCTTCCAACCCAAACCACTCTATGATTCTAAAGGGGAAGTAACGGGCATAGGAGGAGACAGACCCCAAGGCACGTTCCAGTGGGACCCTCACATCTGCACTCACATCTTCCACACCTACTGAACACCAAATACCAACCACTACAGTGTCCAAATAGCTCAGAAAAAACATCACTTAGTATCACGTAGCATGAACAATGAAACATGACCATGATGAACCCTACCACAATGGCTTTGCTCTACATCTGGGGTTCTGGTCCCACAGCAAAACACAGCATCATGAAAATTACCACACCTTTGGCAAGAGCATTTTGATGTCTCACCGCAAACCCTGCAGCCAGCTTCCCCATCTACCATGAAGTTTGAAGCCCCCAGCCTTCTGCCCTCCCAGCTCCATACACCGCTGGCAAGGACGGGAATGAAATATTCCATATGTTCCCTTTGTCAGCGACACGCCTATTGAAAGCACAGCCACGCCGCTCTCCCTGCCGGGGCACCGGGTCAGGCTATTCATCTGTAACCATGCAGATGTCAAGAAGGTAATGGGAAAACTCCCAAACAAAAACACATTTTCAAGGTTATAAAACACACAAGTGCATTTGCAGCATTATTAAGCTAAATTAAACAGGTTTAGGCCTCCCCTGCATACCTCTGAAATTGCACATCCATTTATGATTCATTGCTAGTTGTGGACCATTTAAAAGTCCAAACACATTTGCTTAAAAATATTAGGGTGGAAAAAAAAAGTCCTTGCAAGATACTAGCACTCCTTGAGGATTGGTTGGGGAGAGAAAAAAAGGAGGTACAGAACTTTAAAAAAATCTATATATTTTTTAGTAAGAAAATGTTCAGTTGAGAGCTGCAAAGACAGCTGTTCACTGTCTGAGGGCCTGACTTCGCTGGGCACTCTTCAGGGTGCTCTCAACAACTTCACCTGATTTTGGATTTTTCTTCTTCTTTTCCTCAAGATAAAGAATTAGTATTTGCTCTATTGGAGAGAGGAAGGTATTTTTTTCTGCCCAAAGCACCTTCTGCACCACTTCAATCCCTTCTTCCAGAGCATGTTGAAGGTTTGAGGGTCCTCTTGCATTTTTAATGCAAAGCTTACAGGACTTAGTTACTATATTTTTAAAAAGTGATAAGAGTTCTTCAGCTTTGAAATACTTTTCCTATCCCTGAAGAAAGGAATTAACTTTAATACTTTCTTAACTTCAAATCAAAAAATACAAAAAAAAAAATCAAACTTAAAAATTACTTTGATTATATCTTCACTGTGCCAAAATCTTGAGGTTGAGTTGTTAAAAATCACCAGCCTTTGTCTGAATTACCTACATGTAACAAAGCTGTAAAACAAGAGTTCTAATTACATGTGTACTTACCACGATTAGATTTGAACAACATCAACAAAAAGAAAGTGATGCACATTGAACATCACATTTCAACAACAGACAGACCTTACCTGATTTGTAGTTACCTTGTGATACACCAACAAACATTTGGCTACATTTAAAACTGTTGTCACTCGAGAAACACAAGAAACTTCTTTCAATAGTGAAAAACGTATTGCTCTCATCTTCCACATGCTTATTACTTTCCAGGTGTCCTTACTGAATTGTTCTTGTCAAATAGAAATGCAAAAGCACACAAGGGAAGCCTATAAGAAATTCATTTTCATTTCTGCCATGCTATGAAGACAGTTCTTCCTTTAAGAAGACGTTGAACAAAACAAGATATATTGAATAACGTGCTTTTTAACAGATTTTAAAACAAAATAATGTCAAAAGCTCAGACAACAAAGTTTTACAAACTCCAAAACACACTGTATGACTGAAACAGGCCACCTAAGAAAAATATGACTGCCCTATAACTCAGTGAGTATAAACAGAAAATATAAAAAAGCACACCAGGAAAAAAAGGCTGACAAAAAAATCATGAAATTATAATTCTTATTTTCCAAAAATAAACACATCTCTACAGATGTCAGACTCCAGTTCACCAGGGAATACATAATCAATATCATCTGTTCAAAAACAGCTATCTGCATTTTTTATAAAGTTAGCATATTGACTGACATTATGTACAATGCCACCAGTTCTCTGTTATATATTCAAATTCAACAACAGTTTTCAGACATCTCCTTTAAAGTGTTATTTTTAAGATCACTACAGTCCTCTCTGTTGTTTTGCTAAAGACTTTTATCATTAATAATGTAAGTTGACTGGCTGTACACAGAATGTGCTGTCAAGTTCAGGGTAAAGCTGAAATACACTTTTCCCCTAATCTTTCAGTGACAACAACGTTTCTGGGAAGTGGAAAGTTCCGACCTTGCCACAATCCTGTAACAGTTAAATCATTCAACGGTAAAATGAAATGCACTCTGCTATTTCAGCTATGTGTTTTAAAATAAATGACATAGGATTTGAAAATATTGGAAATTTGCAACTTCAGTGAAACTCACTGACAGCTGCAGTAAGTCAGCACTTTAAAATAAAACAGCAAGAAGCCCAACTGTTTTGCCAGGTAGGATCACGTGCCGTTGTTGCACGATTTAATTACACTTTCCAGGCACCCCTACTTCTAATGCTACATCTTCCTGATTTGGACACACCAGCTTTATTTGGAACACAAAACTGAATAAATCTAGGCCTGATTCTGAAACAAAGGCTTTCAAACACGTTTATAGTGAGGACAATATCTATATAGTCATGCCAAGAGCTTCCTCTCCTCCCTGTGAGCTGCTGTGACACCCATCACCACATGCAATTCTACATCAACCGGTTACGTGTCTACCAGCCAAGGCAATATCAACAGCTACCTCTGCATTTCCAGAAGGGTTGTGCAGGGCAAGCTGGCGGTGGGAGAGCATTAAGAACCAACATCACATGACCAGAAATCTCGATTCAGACTGAAGTTTGAGAACATCTTATCAGAAAACTGCAGCAGTACCTGAAAGTCAGGTATGAAAAACTACGGAAGAGTATTTCCCTGTAGCAGAATTCTAGGTCACTGCTGCAGCAAATGGCAAGTCTACCAGGTGGGGAGGATGGCCAGGGATCTCTAGCCCATGAAATGCTGTCGATGCCTCTGTTAGCAAAGGTCTCCAAACATTTAAATCTCTGTTGCCTTAAGTTATGGGTTTCTTTAAATAGGGACAGCTTCTTCTCCTCTTATCCTCTCTTATGTGCTCTCTCCCACCTTTGTCTCCTATTTCTAGGATCATACAGATCTCTCTAATTCTTCCTCAAGCTATTTTTGACTTTCTGCTTCTTCCGTAAAGAACCCCAAAACCACAACTTGGCAACACAGAGCTGCTGCCTGAAACACATTCATCCCTTAATAGAATAACTGCTGGCCACGGAGTCCCACGCGGCCATGCCGAAGCCAACCAGCCCCATCCATTTCACTCCCTTCCTTGTTTGCAAAACAAGGAGCAGGCAAACCTGAGCTGTTGGCAAATCCTCCAGAGCATAAACACAACATCAGCTCCTGCTCATGACCAGCAAGAGGACCATCTGTAGGAGCCAGCTTCTAGGAAAAGCACAAGGGTGGCCGAGAGAAGGGTCTCTGACATTCAGAGACACTCACGGAGCCCCACAGCTCCCATGCTCTCTAAAATGAGATATGGGTGCTCAGCCCTTCTGAAATCTAGGCCAGTAATTTTCTCTGGGTAAATAAGAGCTTGTGTTCTGCAAAAATTGCTGGCTTAGATGTAGAATACAAAACAAATAAAGATCCTTGCGGAGGAGGTTTCTTTGGGTTTTGTTTTGTTTTTCAGTCCTTATATTACAGCTTCCATATTTTCCATCTCAAGCAGGCAGTTATTAGTAAATTCTTCTCAAGAACTGAAAAGGTAATTATTTACTAGCATAACTTTGCTTACACTGAAGTGCAATGTTTTTCCATGCTGCAGACTTATCTTAGTATTTATTCCCCAAAGCCACACTTAACAAGTCTCCACCAGGAAGCATCAAACAAGAAATGACATATTGCTGATACAAATGAGCAAAACATGCAAAGTAAATGCCAAATACCTAACAAATTAAGTGCTGTGGCAGGGCACTGGGGTTTGTTTTTGGGGTGAGGGGAGAAAGAAAAGGAAAAGAGAAAAATACAAAATTTACTTCTGAGAGAGAACATGAAAGTAAAACATATTTAACTTCACTTCTCTGTGCACTACCTAGGAGTGTCTACTTTTTTCACATGACCAACAGACAAATCAGCCAGTTTAAAATGAATCCCAGAGACGCCAGTCCTTGGGTGAAATGTGCTGGAGAGACTGCCACTGGAGTCACTGGGCTCTGGTCCAGGCTCTGGATGCTGTACCAGCAAACTCAAGTCCCACTCCTGCCCGTGGGATTTCACAGGCCTGTACAAATGCAACAACATTTCTGTCGACTGATAGGAATATTCATATTAAAATGACATGATCGTGTCCTTCCAAAAGGAGCATGGAAAGCAGGTTTTTCAGAAAGACAGAATAAGTCCTTTATTACTCACCATCACAGCACCAGCATATGGCACAGACAAGTGAAAAACTGAACAGTGTAACTGTAAAACCTTCAAACCTCTAATTAGATAAGGCTTTTCTATCTCAGGAGGACTGCAATTATGCTACATTTTCCAGACTCAAGGTCACGTCTGGACATCTTTACTTTTCAACATAACAACTCTGCTAGACAGCATTCCCAAAACCTCAGCCAGGTTCTTCCTGTGCTTATCTGACCAGAGCGGGATGCTAAATATTTGCATGTCAGTACTGGACATATTAGAAGAAGACATCTCACGTCTACCTACTGCGTTTCATCACCATTCTACAAAAAATAAAAGCACCAGATAAAAAGACAAAAGAGAAACGTGCAAGCTCTGCTGAATCCAGGCAGAACTGCATCATTTTGCCATTTACACATAAACAATGAGTAGCAAATTAACTTCAACATGACGTAGTGTAGGTACTTCCAGGTAAGTCTGTGCACTGAAAAGAAGATAATCAACTCTCTGCAACTGCTGACTTTCTCAACCACCACATCTTGATCTTCTAAAGCTGGTGCGTAACACAGCACACAGGAAGACAGCCAGGATTGGCTTAAATGAGTAATAAAAAACAAAAGACCAAGATGATTGTTGCAGGGCTGGCAAGCTCTCCTTTCACAACTCAAAGAAAGCAGAATTAAAGCAAGGGAGCCTGCCATTCCCTGAAAGTACAACCCAGAAGCACTAGAAGAAAAATTATCTGTCCTGTTTTCACATGTCAAGTGCCCAAAATACAATAGCAGGCACTGAGAAGTGACTACATTCCTCACAGCTGTCAGTCAAGCACCTAAAACAGCCAGGCCCATGTAACTATCTAGAATTAGTTACTATTCTATTAGTTACTAATTAGTAACTAATAGTAACTAATTACTTACTATCTAGAATTGGATAGGTCCAAGTCACTGTCTAGAATTAGCTGCTTTTTGTCTCCTGCACAAGACTCACACAAGTACTAAACCCCTGAAACTGGAATTTCAGTTCTCAAACTGTCACCCATGAGAAACACGAGTACAAGTGCCCCAGACCATAACGTTCTTCCACTGACATGGATGTTTTCTAGCACACAGCACGTGAAACATCATAGGAAAGATCAGGGGTGTGTAGTGCATTGATTAAAAAAGCCCAAACAAACAACATTTTCACATTCTTGCGCAGGCATCTCAACTTGCTAGACAACAGTTATTTTGCAACAAAGCAAAATCACAACCCTCATAAACAGAAAAACAGGCAGCTGGTAATTAAGAGTTACATAAACACCTACCTAAATTATACAGAACAAATGGCTGCCTACAGTAAAAGTATCAAGTAATTATCCCTGGTCATGTCCTCCTGACTCCCTCTGCATTCCTTCCCATCCATCCCATCCCCTCCAGCCCCTCAGAGAGTTTGGATCTAATGCTGCCACCTCTCTCTTTTCCAAGCACTTGTGTATCTCCCAAAAATCTCTTCACTGAGATGACTGTGGTTGGGACAATGTACTGACCTTTCTTTATTCAAATTCCATCTCTCAAAGCACACTGATGACTCAAAATAAGAAGCAGATACTCCATCTTTCCAAGCTGATGCAACTATCCCCACATGACCACAGGGTACCTCAGTAACCATATAACCCTCCTGCTCTGACCGCCGTCCTTCTCTGCCAGCACCCCAGCACCATGGTTGTAGTGTATGAATGCCGTGGAGTGGCCATTCAATGCATGTTCCACAAAAAAACCCCAAAACAACCAAGTCTGCTGTGTTTGAAGGAGCTTTCTAATGACCATAGTAAGCAAGGACCATTCAAGAGCTGAAGAAAGAGAAGTAAGAGAAGGAGAATCCAAAAGGATACGCTTTTGAGGCTCTACAGAAATCACTGACCACTCGTGGCAGTCCAAGAATAGCCTGTATTTTAAAAACACACCTTGAAAGTTATGTTAAATTATTAAAATTAATGCAAAGAAATTTAAACTGCAGGAAAACAGAAGTAGTAAAAATGAAATAGCAAGCTCCCTCCATGGTTCTCAATTGCCTTGAAAGGCATTCACTGTTAACTCGGGGTAATTGTGAGCAGCTTTTCCTCCGTTGCTCTCTCCTGACCAAAGTCAAAACGTAGGTATGATTTTGCTTCAGCATCGCAGAACATGGTTTGTAACACTCTCTCAGCCATCTCTAGGCTACAGACTCTCTGCTGCTATGGCTCTAATCAAGAAAAGCCCCGTAGCAATGCTAAGGGGATTTCCTGGCATCGTTCTGCTCCCTGACATGAAGCACAGAAAGGCTTTCTTCTCTTCACGTAGCTAAGACGCTTTGCCATGACACAAACATGTTAGCGAGGGGGTGTGATTTCATTTTTTTTTTCCCCTCCACACAAGCCAACTCAGCTTCTTTGGCAAAACTACACATGGCCCAGCCCAAGCAGGTCAGAAATGAGCTTTCTATCGCCTACAAAACTGTTTTCGACATACTCTAAACTTCCAGCAGCCTCGCTACAACAGAGACTATTCAAGTGCAGAAGTGCCAAGGAGTCACCCATGTCTTTCCTTCTGTAAATAGGGAAACAGGCACTAAACACAAATGGAGACCAAAAGTATCCTTGACTGCCACGGAACAAGACAGCTAAGCTCAAGTTTAAAGAATGTAAAACCAACAGCGACACAAACTCTTCCCAGAACACGTTGGAAGTGTGTGCAGGTCTCCTCTGGCTCCTGCTGTAAGCATTAAGTCGGCTTCTGGAAATTTACCTGCACAGCAAGGAGGAAACTTACAAACTGAAACTCTTTGGCAACCTTATCTCTCATGGGTGTTGGCTATGACGACTTGTACCTACTAGACAACGAATGGGGTGTTGCAGACACACGGGGATGTACTGAGCCCATTTTACAAGACAGCCAGACACCACAGTAGCCATAAAACCTCGCTCTTAAACACAGCTTTTACCAGACAGGCTTCAAGTACTTTATGAAAGTGGGTAACATCCCTGTTCTATCTGTGGAGGAAAGAGAAGACAGTTTACCAAGGAGTCCAAGGCTTCACCATAGCAGCTCCTGACTCTACCCCAAACACTCACAAAACACCATTTGGAAGGTGTCCCTGCTGATGGCAGGGGGGTTGGAACTAGATGATCTTTAAGGTCCCTTCCAATCCAAACCATTCTATGATTTCTGTCACAGAAAAAACACCACAAAGCCAGCTCCCACTAACGCTGTACGAGCACAAAAAGGAACAAAATATTGAAGCACAGGTAACAACTGAGACCTGTAACTTCTGCCATTCATCAAGTCCTACCCAAGGCGAAAGGCCCAGTAATCTTTCTCCACCCAGGTTGAACAATTAAAAGGGAAAAAAAAAAAAAAAAGAAGTCCAAACAGGTAGGAGAAATTGGAAACCTGCTCAGTAAACAAAACCTCCAGTAACTAAGAATCAGACTCCCTTTGCATATTAAGTACGTGTAGGCAAACAAAGAGGAAAAACAGTGACATTTTCGAAGGCGTACACTACTACTGCACTTCGACAAGGCAGCAGTTCCGTCCCGATCTGAAACCACGCGCCGTAATTTGCCGTAGTGTGCTCTGGACTCTATGTTGTAAACGCAGCGAAGCTTTAGTAATAGCAGACCTGACCACTGGCCCATACAAGACCTCGCTCCAGTCTGTGAAATCTTTGCTGAGAAGTGGGGCAAGACTGACAGGTTTTATTGTGAAACTTAACAGGTTTGTGGATTAACAAAACTACCACATTGAAAGCTGCAAATCCCTCTTCGGTCCTGTCTCTACGGAGGAGAGTGTTTATTCCTCAATTAAAGATTTATTATAAAAACATACTAAAACTCAACACAAGATCCACCAGTTTATGCCTAGTTTACAACAACACAGGACATCAGAGAAACTGGTTTGAGAGTTTGTATTTTTCTACGTTCACAAGCAAAACCTGACAAAGCTCCCGAATCTTGTGGGTTTTTTCTCTCAAAGCTCAGCTGTGCGGCTCATTCTGAGAGATTCTGTAAAAATGAAGGCAGCTTTATTTAACTGGATTCATGCTGAAAACGCCTTCACTTTCGGGAGGAGATCGGTCAGCCTGGGAACCGGTTTCTGAAGAAACCCGAGGAGAAAAACGCTTCGGAGCGAGGAAACGGATCAGAGACGCACCATGTGCCGGCCGTGGACCCCCCAGCACCGACCCAGGCTCCCCGGGAACCCCACCGGGGCCTCCCCTCCCGCTCCCGCACGGCCCCAGCGGCTCCCCCGCCTTTTGAACCCCCTGAGGCCGATCCCTTCCAAGGGGTCTGCC
>NW_010301410.1:4880-5111 GCF_000700745.2 Antrostomus carolinensis | reverse complement strand
AGGACAGTATCCACCCTTTATTCCATACCATCCATGTCATGCTCACGTTTTATATATATATACACACATATACATACAAATATTTTTCCCTTAATTTACGGGTCATTCCTTCAAAACGTCTATTAAGTTCACTTAGTCCATTACCTTGGGTTCTGTCTGTCATGACAGTTTGTTTTTAAAGGCAGAAGAGATGGTGTGGAAGTTGCACAGTCAATTGGGTAGGTGATATTG
>NW_010301410.1:0-4869 GCF_000700745.2 Antrostomus carolinensis | reverse complement strand
AGGATGGTATATAGTCTCTGTTGCATGCTGCATCTGGAACTCGTCGCTGGTATATCTAGCACAGTCCATGCTCAGTGTATTTAATGGAGTAGGTGAAATTGGACACAGCAGGAGAATATTATGTAGTCTCTGTTTCATGCTGCATCTGGAACTTGTAGCTGGCATATCTAACACAGTCCATGCTCAGGGTCTGCAGGTTGAAGATTTTGATCTTGAAGAAGTTGTTGGGCACCAGCTCTGGTTCTATTAGAGTTCCTTCTTCATTAACTTGAGGAAATTCTTAATATAAAGCCATTAGTATAATACACAACAACCATAGCAATGATGATATGCATTTCATCGGTTATTTTCACCTAATATCAAATTCCCTTGAGGCACACATTGGACTTCCCCACCTTTTTGCATCACCCACCAAGTGCACACAGGTCCTTGAGAAGAAGTAATCCCACGAATGGGTTTACCTTTACCCGAGACAGGAATAATCTAGACTGGTTTTCCCAGCATATTTTTAATGTGAACTACAGGGACTTTATCCCCTTCTACAGTACGTAAAAGTTTTGATTGGGCAGGGCGAGCTCGGTTAGCAGATCCTCCGCCCCAGGTGGATTTTGCTAAGTGTGTATCCCAGTGTTTGAAAGTTCCACCACCCATTGCTCTCAGTGTGGTTTTTAACAGCCCATTGCATCGTTTGACTTTTCCAGAAGCTGGTGCATGATAGAGACTGTGGTACACCCACTCAGTGCCATGTTCTTTGGCCCAAGTGTCTATGAGATTGTTTCAGAAATGAGTCCCGTTGTCTGACTCAATTCTGTCTGGGGTGCCATGTCACCACAAGACCTGCTTTTCAAGGCCTAGAATGGTGTTTCGGGCAGTGGCATGGGGTACAGCATAGGTCTCCAACCATCTGGTGGTTGCTTCCACCATGGTGAGCATGTAATGCTTGCCACTGCGGGTTTGTGGGATCATGATATAGTCAATCTGCCAGGCCTCTCCATATTTATATTTTAACCATCATCCTCCATACCAAATAGGTTTTAACCTCTTGGCTTGCTTAATTGCAGCACATGTTTCAGAGTCATGAATGAATTGTGCAATAATGTACATTGTTAAGTCCACCCCTCTATCATGAGCCCATTTATATGTTGCATCTCTTCCTTAATGGCCTGAGGCATCATGGGCCCAGTGAGCTAAAAATTTTTCACCCTTATGTTGCCAGTACAGGTCTACTTGAGACACTTTGATCTTAGCAGCCTGATCCACCTGATGATTATTTTGATGTTCTTCAGTAGCTCAACACATGAGCATCTACATGATGTGTCTTTACAACCAGTCTAGCCAAGCAGCAATGTCTTGCCATAATTCAGCAACCCAGATGGGTTTGCCTCTGTGCTGCCAATTGCTTTGTTTCCATTGTTGTAACAACCCCCACAGGGCATTTGTAGCCATCCATGAGTCCGTATAGTGGTAGAGCATTGGCCGTTTTTCTCGTCCAGCAGTGTCTAAGGCCAGCTGGATGGCTTTTACCTCTGCAAACTGGATTGATTCACCTTTTCCTTCAGCAACCTCTGCGACTCATCTGGTGGGACTCCACACAGCAGCTTTCCACTTTCTATGTTTTCCTACAATACGACAGGAGCCATCAGTGAACAGGGCATATCATTTCTCATCATCTGGTAATTCATTATATGGTGGAGCCTCTTCAGCACGTGTTACCTCTTCCTCAGGTGACATTCCAAAATCCTTGCCTTCTGGCCAATTCGTGATCACTTCCAGAATTCCTGGGCGACTGAGGCTTCCAAATTTGAGCTTGTTCTGTGATCAGTGCAACCTACTTACTCCATGTGGCATCAGTTGTATGGTGTGTGAAGGGAACGCTCCCTTTGAACATCTAGCCCAGCACAGGCAATCGGAGTACCAGGAGGAGCTTTGCTTCAGTACCGATCACTTCTGAAGCAGCTCAAACTCCCTCATATGCTGCCAATACCTATTTTTCAGTTCGAGTATATTGGGCCTCTGATCCTCTGTATCCCCAACTCCAAAACACAACTCGAGGTCGACCTCGAGTCTCCCCTGGTGCTTTCTACCAGAGGCTCCAGGTTGTTCCATTGTCTCCGCCTGCAGTGTAGAGAACATTTTTAACACCTTGTCCTGTCCGGACAGGCCCAAGGGCTACTGCATTGGACTATCTCTTGTTTGATTAGTTCAAAGGCTCATCGTTGCTCAGGACCCCATGTGAAATCATTTTTCTTTCGGGTCACCTGGTAGAGAGAGCTCACGATCTCACTGTAATGTGGAATGTGCATTCTCCAGAAAGCCACAACGCCTAAAAAGAGTTGTGTTTCCTTCTTGTTATTTGGTGGAGACATGGCTGTTATTTTATTAATCACATCCATTGGAATCTGATGATGGCCACCTTGCCTCTTGTTTCCTAAAAACTGGATCTCTGATGAAAGTCCCTTGACCTTGCTTCATTTTCTGGCAAAACCAGCTCTCAGAAGGATTTGGATTATCTCCTTCCTTTTCTCAAAAACTTCTTCTGCTGTGTTGCCCCACAAAATGACGTCATCACTGCAGGTGTTCTGGAGCTCCACCCTGTTCCAAGGCAGTCTGGATCAGTCCATGGCAAATGGTGGGGCTGTGTTTCCACCCCTGGGGCAGTAGATTCCAGGTGTACTGGACACTCCTCCAGGTGAAAGCAAACGGTGGCCTGCACTCTGCTACCAGAGAAATGGAGAAAAATGCATTAGCAATGTCTATGGTAGCGTACCACTTGGCTGCCTTTGACTCCAGTTCATATTGGAGCTCTAACATGTCCAGCACAGCAGCACTCAGTGGTGGTGTGCAATCATTCAAGCCACAATAGTCCACTGTCAGTCTCCACTCCCCATTAGACTTCTGCACTGGCCATATGGGTCTGTTAAAGGGAGAGCGAGTCCTGCTGATTAGTCCTTGGCTCTCCAGCTGACAGATCAGTTTATGGATGGGAATTACAGAGTCTCGGTTGGTGCGATATTGTTGCCAGTGCACTGTTGTAGTAGCAATCGGCACCTGCTGTTCTTCAACCCTTAGCAGTCCCACCACAGAAGGGTCCTCTGAGAGACCGGGCAGAGCAGACAGCTGTTTGATTTCCTCTGTCTCCAAAGCAGCTATGCCAAAAGCCCACCAGTACTCTTTTGGGTCCTTGAAATACTCTCTTCTGAGGTAATCTATGCCGAGAATCCACGGAGCATCTGAGCCAGTCACAATGGGGTGTTTTTGTCAGTCATTTCCAGTCAGGCTCACTTCAACCAGTTAGGCTCATTTCAGCCTCCAATACAGTCAATTGTTGGGATTCCCCTGTGACTCCAGAAATACAGATGGATTCTGCTCCTTTAAAGTTTGATGGCATCAGGGTGCATTGGGCACCAGTGTCCATAAAGCTTTGTACTGCTGGGGGTCAGATGTGCCAGGCCAACAAATCCACACAGTCCAGTAAACTCGGTTATCCCTTTCCTCTGCCTGGCTGGAGGCAGGGCCCCCCTAATGTTGGTCATCATATTCATCACTCACTTCTGCTGAAATATGATCAAAAGAATTAGGATCAAGGAAAGGATTGAGAGTAGCATCAGCCCTCCTATTCTGTCTGGGGAATTGTCCACTGGAGATTGGAGCAACATTTTTCCTAGAAGGACCAGAAGCATCCCTATTTGTACTTGTTTTTATTTGCAGCTCATATACTCGTGCCTGCAGGGCTGAGGTAGGTTTCCCATCCCACTTTCTCATGTCTTCTCCATGGTCACTCAAGTAAAACCACAGTGTGCCCCGTGGTGTATACCGTCTCTCTTGAGCAGGGAAATGCTTGCTGCTAACAGCTGAGAACAGGTCTGAACGGGTGGAGGGCGGAGCCTGTCCTCGAATCACTGGAACTCTTGGGACAGTTTCTCCACGTTTCTCCAGGACTTCTGGTAGTTTTTCCGGACTGATACACAGGCTCTTATAGATAGAGAGACTGTCTTCAAATCCCCGGAGCCGGATACCACTTCACTTACAGTTGGTGCCTCCTCATCCTCTTTTACTTCTATTGTTGCCAATGAGCTGGCATATGATGCTGGTGCACTCCGTACAACATTTCACCACATGGGTACTTTGCACAGGATTTCATCTGGGTCTTCAATTACCATCAAGTCCCTTGGGTCTTGGTAAATCAGCTCCCGGACAGCTAGTTCCCTCAGGTACTGAATACCTTTCTCAATGCTGGCCCATTTGCCTGGATTGCATGTCATATCATACTTGAAGGGATACCTTTCCTTCACACACCTGCCAAGAGCCGCCTCCAAAGACTGGGGGTTGGGACCCCTCTTGCAATTGGTTTATCAATGCCCGCTTCCTTAGAGAGGAGTCCCAGCTGCTTGGCTTCTCTACCCCCTAACTCCATGCTACTGGCCCCATTATCCCAGCATCTGAGCAGCCAAGTAATGAGGTGCTCACCTTGGTAACAGGTGAAATCTTTTTGTATATCCCACAGCTCACTCAGGGTTAGAGATCGAGTGGTTATTGTACTGTCTCCATTTCCATCTCCCCTTCCCTCCTCCTCTTCCTCCTTAGGAAGATCATAAGCTTGGTCTTCTTCATCCCTCTGTAAACGTACTGACTTTTATGTCCACTTCTTCTTTCGTACAGGGGCAACTGATACCGGCACATGTTGGTTTTCTATTTCATCTGCAGTGCTTCTTGAGTGGGTTGGAGTAGCTACATTGCTTGCTGTAGGGGTAGGAGATGCTGCAGTGTCTGTCACCGAGGTTGAAGCAACTGGAGTAGCCACAGTATCAGTCAAAGAGATTGAAGTAACTCCAGGGGCAGATGGGGTGATTCTCCTAAGTAGTCTAACAT
>NW_010301409.1:163924-175315 GCF_000700745.2 Antrostomus carolinensis | reverse complement strand
CGGCCCCCCGGCGCCATCTAGCGGCCGCCGTCCCGGCGCGCAGGGCGGCCGCGCTGCCGGGCTCCCCCGGGCGGGACTCGCTGAACGAACGGGTGGGCGCGGGAGTTTTAAGCGTTTCCCTCTCCTCGTTCGTGTCATCCGCGCCTGTTAATGCCGCGGGCCAGGAATTACGTAGCGCAATGACTTGGTCCCGTGTGATGTTTCGGTAAAGCAAGCCGTGTGGTGCAAAATCAAACGTATACAGCGGAAGGATTTATAAAGGTGATAGAATGTCATTGTTTATAGGGGGAGCTTCCGACTTCTGTTCTTGGACTTACCGTATTTAACGTTTCTGTGATTCTGAGTATCCTCAGCTAGTCAGGAAAAGGGAGCTGGGAACAGAAGAGAGGATACTGTTCACAGATTTTTGTTTGTAAAGTTGAGACAGTAGTTTTTATAAATGAGCTGTGGGGCTGTGACTGCAAATTTATTTCTACATTAGCCAGAATGTGCTGCCGAATCTTAAGAAGTCTAATCAGAGACAGTAATTGTCCCAGATTCCTAGGATTTTTGTGGACACTGTATATAGTACCTAGATGCAATAGTAAACTTAAAAAAATATATATATATCTCAACCTTCTGCCTGTGCTAATGATACTTCTCAGTATTGCTATGGGATACTGTTTTCCTTGAAAACAAGTAATGTTCCCATTGGAAACAGTGAGAAATAGTGAAAGGGGCAATTTGTAGTGAAATAGACTGAAATTAAATTTGTCAGCTTTATCTGCTGGGGAAAAAAACAAAACAAAACCAACCAAACCCAAAACAAAAAAACCCACCCAAAACCACAACCCCTCAACCTTAGTTTATGTAGAAAAGTGATCAATTATTAATAAGTTGTATTTAAATGTTGCGTAGATATACAAGTTCAATGAGATTTAACTACATAGAAGCGTTTTTCTACTCTTCATAAAAACAGGGCAAAGATAGACACTGAATTTTGTAATGGATTAACTTTGATTAACTTCAGTTAACCTGATCTCCAAATTAGTAAGGGTGTAGGAGGCTGCAAGTGAAAAACACCCTTGTTGTTAACCTAATTATGGAACAAACAGTCTTTTACACTGGAGAACAACCTAGGCATAGAGAGAGATGCTGAAGGCAAGCAATGAAGGAAATAATTGAAAATGTCAAATCTTAATCAGTTTTGAGGAAAGCAAAATGTAGTCAGTGCAGCTATGCAGCAGTACAAAATCCTAAACACAGTGTCCTACCACCTTTCCAAATTCAAGGAAGGTTGACATGTAACAATCAACCCCAGAAGGTACCCTAAAGTGTACTGCTAGCCTGAGAGTTTCCCACCGACTAGCAGTTGTGCTGGGCTCGCTGTGTGATCAGAACCTGTCCGAGCCTCCGGTGGCAGCTGTGACACTGGGTCCGTGTTAGTCTGTGCTAAGTCAAGGTTGGCCGATGACCCGGGAGGCTTCATCCAGCTCTCCTCAGCCTCTCCAGCTCCATCCTCCACAAACGGAGGAGAACTGGAGGTATGTTGCTTACTGTGCCTCTGCAGAGCTGCTGGCCTGGAAAAAAGTTGCTGCTGCTGCTTTTGTACAGCTGAAAGAAACAGTTGGTGTCCTGAAACTGTTGCCTGACCCCTCCTACTGGAAATTTTGGGTAGCACTGCAATAATTATAGCCAGCATCTGAGAAACATAAGACTTCACTGTCCTGACATTCTCTAGGAGGAAAGTAGATGCCATTTTCTCTGAGACCTTCTGTGTATGCACTCTTCAGTCTTTTAAAACCTATTTACATAACAGCCCTTGATGTGTATAGCTTCTCTTCCCTGTGTGCTGGAACATGGAAACTTGCACATGCACAAGTAGAGGATGATGAAGATCATAGGATGAAATTCAAAAGGGGAAGTTTAAGCTGGACACTAGGAAAAATATCTTGCCAGTGAAAAGTATTCTGTAGTGAGTGCAACCTCCCCAGGGGAATAGTGGAAGCTCCATCCGCCAGAGTACTTAAAACTAATGTAAAAGTCAAATAAATGTCCAGTAAGAAACAGTTTTGCCTTGGCAATGGAAGAGAACAGATGGCTTAGCAGATATCCATCCCTAGCAATCATGGTTTTGTCTGTAAGATATTAAGTCTCTGGAAATATCCTGCACAGGGTTTGTGTGAACTGAAGCTGTATAAACCATTACAAAAATCCATATCCCTCTGGGTTTTATTTAATTTTCCTTTTGGAACAGCAATAACCATTAAAGTACAGCGGATACACTGGAGATAAGGAACTGGGTGGGATGGCTGATGCTTGGTTCTGTGCTGTGCCACCAGTTTTTGTCAGCTGATCATGAATTGAAAGGGTATGACTCCTGCCTTAGTCACTATTACTTAAAAGCAAACTCTCCTTCCTTCTTCTCCTGGATACAATCAGCCTGTAAACCTCACGTGCTCATTTTGGTCCAGAATTGTCAAGTCATAGGTTGGACGCCTGTTGTGATTTATTTCTATGGTTGGATTGGCCCAGACATCCTTGGCAATAGCTCAGAAATGTACTGCTATCATACAGTTTCATCAGGTATTTCACAGCATTGTCCTAATGGAATAAATCCCCACTAGATCCCAAATCTGCTGAGCGTCATCCATCAGTCATGTCCTGCCTGTCTGCAGAGAAAAAGACGAGGTTTGCATTGCATCCTGGTGGTTAATACATTTACACTGCTTTAGACTAAAAAGTGGGGAAAAAAGATCTCCCCAAAGGCGCGGAGCTCTGCTGCAGGACGTGTCACTCGTGTGCACTGTTCCTTCTGTGCAGAATTCCTATGTGTCTGTAGCATTAACGTGTGCAGACAGATGCACGTGTGCTGCTGATTTGTGTGTGGTACAGCCTGCACTATCCAAAGATTCAGTAGAGAGTCTTGCCTCTCTGAAACACTTGTTAACCTGAAACATTCAACGTTGTTAGTGTTCATTTTTATGCCAAGGTTTTAGAGCTTTACACTGGAAGTTGACCTAGTAGTGAAAAGAGTGATAATATGGAATGCTCTTGCAAAACACATGTATGTTTTCATGCATCTTATACTGCTGTCATGTTTTATGCAATGACATAATAAAGGCTGTGGGGATGTAGTGTTAAAGCTGTAAAGCCAAGTGCTCAAGAAGTTAGAAAGCCCAGAGTACCCCTTGTACCACAGGGGACCCTTGACTTGAACAGGTAACTCCTGGGAAGTCCAACCCTGGGTGCTGCAGCCTTGTCTGTAGGCTGGAGTGTTTATAGTTTCCTTGCCTGGTATGAAGTGCTGGAATGTGCTCAGTGGGAGAGACTCCTTAGATAATTCAGCTCCCAAAGTCCGTTAATTTTTTACTGAACTAGCGTAGGTTAAGATTCTAGGAGGATTTAGTCATATTTTGGTGGTGACAAAGCATAACAAAAGTGTACTTCTCAGCTGGACCCACTTCAAGGGTAGACATGTTAGAACTTCCCAGTGAAACTCATAAATTTGCAATTATGAGAAACAGGTGATTTTGAGATTTTTATATTTTTTAAAATTATTTTCTTCTTTTTTTCCCCTCAAAAACCCCTGAGTCTGGTGCAGACAGCCCTGTGGTAAATGAAGGCAGAATGTTTGAAGTTTGACGAATGAGAAAGAGCAGGAGAATTTACAATGGAAAGACAATTGCTAAGTGGTGTTGGCTGTATATTTTGTAATTTTTTAATTTATGTATTATGAATCATGGACCTCATCCTTTCCTTTTTTGTAACAGAAAGCTTCAGTTGTACAGAACAAGACTAAACCTAATAGCAATGTAGCTAGCTGGTTTTGTTTTTTTAATACTTGTATGTTTTAAACCAAATAAAATGTTAGAAGGAACTTTCTAAAATATGTGTGGTAGAAGGATTCCTAACTGCTCTTTGTAGCTTTGAAAGCCTCCTGTTTAATACAGAATCCCTTTCAGTAAGCCCAGAAGGCAGAAATGGATTGTAACCCACAGCACAGCTCAAATACACATCTAGAAGCTTGTAAAAAGGAAGACCATCGTTGAAGCTGGTAGCAGAGAGAAATGTGAATTAGAGGGCTTCTAATTCAGCTTTGGCACTGTGCTTAAATTGCCCTTTTGGAAATGCTTTTAACAGTACGTGATAAGTGTATGTTTAAAGGAGGAATGTATCTGGGGTAGGAACTGATTAAAAATTAATTTACAATAACAGCATGAAAGGTAGAAGAGGACAGGCTAATGTTTTATTTAAATGGCTTTACCAGCCTATGTTTCTCTAGTGTAAGTTTTGTTATGAAAGTGAAGCCCATAGGATGCAATTCAGGCAGAACCTCCACGAGGGGCAAAATGTTTCTTTGAGGAAAAATATTTTTAAAAAATTGTTTTATAGTTATAAGGCTAGCAGGATCAAAGCATCATGTAAGGCGATAGAATTGGGAGATAGTTGTGTTAGTTTTGAATATCATGTCATTTTCCATCAGTAAGGAAAAAAACAGAATGAAGCCAAGCCAAGCACAGAAAAAGTGCTGCGTGGTGACCAGTGCAGTATATTTGCATTTTTCATTATGATAATATACACCCTCTGAATGCTGAAGATCTGCTACCACATATGGAGTAACCAATTCAATGTAAAATGCATGTATAGTGAAGCACAAAGAGCTTCTGCATATATGCCTTATAATCCTAAAGGTTATCTTTGGAAAAACATCTGGGCTCTTTGAGGTTTGGCTGGTCTGAATCAACTTATAGGAGGGGATGAGCTAAATGCAGAGCAGGCAAAAGAAGCTGTGTGTGCAATCTGCCTGTGAATTAGTGGGTTGTTTCTGTCAGTTTTAACTAACCGTGCTTTTTCCTATATGTTAGTTAGAATTCTGGGTTAGGATTATGGTCTAACAGATATCACAGCTGGACCTGGGTTTTAAAAGGTAGCAGTGCTGCAAGAAAATCTCGTGTCTTGTGACTGCCATCACTAATAAGTTTTTGCAGAACTGCTGGAATAATGCATGTTTCACTCAGGTGCCTGAATCCTTGGATGAGTCTTCCCTCAAAAAAAAAAAAAAAAGCTAAAGGAACTGATGGAAGTGAAGAAAACAGAAGTAAATGCTTAAGGAAAAGTAACATTTTCTAATAAGTTGACTATGAGGAGGAATGACTTCAGAAGAATGGTAAATGTGGTAATGGGGCTGGAGATGTTTAGCGTTCTTGGCAGGTCCTTTGCTTCCTCACTGTCCCAGGGGTAGCTGGTATAGCATAGACCTGTCTACCCCTGGTTTTGATTAGTACCATCAGTTCCTTTCTGAATGTGGTTTTGTTGAGCACTCTCTCTTCTTGTGATCTTCACTATCATTAAATCAATCAATCATTCCTAATGATCTGTAGTGTGTACATGGCAAGCTCTTGTGAACAAGCTGGTTGGGCTCAGACACATGCAGTGTCTGTGGAAAGTAAAAAAAAATAAATTCTGATGAATCATAATAATATTTCTGGCTTTTTTTAAAAAAAATTTTTAGTGATTTAGGATTTAATCCACTTGAATCAGTACTGTATTTCCACAGACATGGACATAGCATATGTAAAGTGCCTCTATCTGTGAATGTGACAATCCATACTTTACCAGGTACATTACTAACAGCATAATTCATCTTTAATTTAAATGGTTTTGTAATAGTATAATTCCCTTGATTTCCACAGAGATACTTTTTATTTACTCCTGTTTAAGTGGGATTAGATTGGACTCCAGCATTTATATAGTAGAGTGCAGTCAATACTGCACAAATAAGACAAAGTTTATCTTGACTAGGTACATTAAACAAAATCCAACCCACGTGTAACTGCTGAGTCCATTATTAAATTGGGCTTCTGTATGTGGAGGGGGAACCATTTCTGCACTGTGCAGGTGAGTCAGTGCTGACAGGGCTGTATTTTTGCTGTGTGTTTCCAGCAGAGGGCAGATAAATACACCTTTTCCAACCTCTGTAATATTTGTAAAGGAAAGTTCCACTGTAAATACAAGAGCAGCAAGTTTTATATATTGCAGCAATAAATTATGAATCTGTAAAAAGAAGAAATAAAATCAAAACAAGATTTTCATATAAAAGTAAAGTCAAACAAGAGCCAAAATTTGCAACATCAGCTTTTCAGTTGATGCTTTAGCATCATCCTTTTTTTAACCTCATTCTCTTGATATACTAAGCCATGACATCAGCTGTTTTCTTTCCAGTTTTTCCCTTTTTGGTTAGCTCTGTAATTTTCTAGCATTATATAAATGATACATAAGGGAGGGGAAATTATATCTACTGTCAGTGTTCTCTGTTGTGCAAGGTCTACTCTTTATTTTTCCTTAGCTGCAATTCTGGTTATCCGCAAGATTCTTGCCAGATTCCTCCCAGCTGGTGCTGCAGCACTCGTCGCGTGACCCAGGCACAGCATATGCTTCTCCCTTGGACACCCATTGCTGCTTTCCTGAAGCAAAACCTGAGCAACCTCTGGATACGAGAATTTCAGTTTGGTTAGTTATAAGCAATTTATCTGACCGTTCTTTTCAATGTCTCACCAGACTGACCATATAACAGGCCCTGGTGTCTTCCAACATAGAGCCTGTGGCTTCTGGGAGAGTCACTCTTGCAATGAAATGACTTTGTTTCCTATGGAAAACTGATTCACCGGCCAGGGAAAGCCCCTCTTCAGGACATGGCAGAAGAAAAATCTGTAGCTATAGGAATTTCAGAAGCCTGCAGTTGTCATGCAGGGAAGTTTCCGAGGTTCACTTCATCCCAGTGATACCTGCTGCTTATGTCTCAGTCTGACTCCTTGTCTTTTGTATACAGACCACCTTCATTTTCCTGTCATCTAATGAGAAGATCATGCAACCTTCAAGAATTTGCTTTTAGCTTTGAGAAAATATTCTGAAGAAGTGATCACCTGCATAAATTTGCTGTTTTCTCATATTCAAGTGTGGCACAAATGCATACCATGTGAGCACTATGATTTTTATTATGTTGTTGTAGTTTGCTTCATATGTCCTGAAGTGGACATGTCCTATCAGTTCTGGGACCTAGGTCAGTATAAGAGTGCCCATGTGATTATTTTGTATAATTGAAATAGACCTGAATTTCCTGTTAGATTTTAGCTAACAAAGATACATATATCACAGAAAGAAGGAAGATACTTGACTTACAGCTCTTTAAATGTCTAGATGCAATACAGTTGTACTTTCACTACATTCCATACCTCCAAGTGGTGTCCAGGGACTCTAGATCAAACTGTATTTTATCACATTAAAATAATTCTGTGATTTTCTGCAAAGTAAATGTATGTCACATCAGTTAATAGCAGGTGTTATAATATTGGTAAATGAGGGGTAATTCCAAAACCAAGTGGACTTTGCTATGTTTGTCTGCATGCTGATGTCACTATTTATTTATGTCATCATCATGTCTACAAATTCCAGTGACAAACATCTCTCTAGGTGCAGTCCAGTGAAGAACTACAGTCTAAGTCAATTAATAACTACAAATGCAGCAGAGCAGCCAGTGCTACTCTACTTGGATAATCAGAGGCTCTGACAACAAGTGATCAAGTAAACAGGCCAAACTCATGGGCTTTGAAAGTCCTGACTTCTTGGAAAAAAATGGCCTATCTAATTCAACTCCCTTTGTCTTTAAAAAGTACTTACTCAGCATTTGAAGGGAAAGGAAAAGAGCTTGGGCTGGATTTTCCACAGCTGGTGGTCGCACAGGGTTGTTATTGAAGAGGAGCGTAGGCTAAAAGTCACTGTGTGATTGTACTCTGTGGCCAGGCCAGAAATAGTATTAGCACAGGCTTCTCAGTTCCCCTCTTTTGTTGAGCTCTAACAAGTGGCATCAGACTGAATAGTCAATGAAGTAAGGAGAATCTAGAAAATGGCATCTTTTTTTTCATTTACCCTGCTGTTCTGTTTCATGTAATTATACACATAATACAAAACCAATTACAATGTAAATTACTAGCCCTTTACTGACAATTTTGTCTATCATGTGCTATTCTTTTCCCAATGGCTTATGCCCTCCTGCATCGTATTAGATTGCTCCTGGAGCTGGCAATTAAGTTGAATATGAAGGGCCTAAATCCACAGAAGGAAGCTGGAATAGAGGATGGATGCTGGATCTGGCGTAGGAGGAGGCCATTTGGCTGGCTGCAGCCCTAGGCTGCTGTCCAAGGAGAAATTAGACATTAAATGTAAGAAAAACACTCCCACCCGAACTGCCCCTCCAGCAGTTTCGCTTTACTTTCCTCATGGCTCAGTTTAGTGTCACATCCATCCAGTTTCACAGCCTCAGAGAGCTGAAAGTTGAATAATTGCATGTTTACAATTCCTAAGGCATTCTGACTGTTTCTGTGGAGATGGGAGAGTAAGATGTATTCTGTAATAGAAGCAGATTCCTTCAGTAAGAAAAACACAGAGTATTTTTATGGGGCAATAGAACAGTTGGACACTAACTCATAGATGTCAGATAATGTCATGCCTGCGTGACAGAGATAGGCTTGCAAGCCACAGGGCTATTTTTTTTTTCTTCACTCAGGACATGTAAGGCTGTTTGGATCATTTTGTCTGGCTTCCAGCAAAGGAGCAGTGATTTCTGCGCTAAATGGGACAGGGTTTTGAACTGTCTGGAACAGATGGAGAGAAAATTGGACTGTTGTGTTAAGACTGGGAAGCTTCAATGCAGATGGATTGAGAGGTCACCTTTATACTCTAAACTGCTTTTTTTCCCCCTACCTGTGCCCAGCACACAGCTAAACTTTTGCATAAGCTATCCTAGTCATGCTCACTCAGAATTATCTTTCCACTCTGTCATAACCAAGAAATACTGCTCTGCAAGTGGAGGATGAAGATATTCTAAGGAGAAAAAAAAACCCAACGAAAAAGATGTTCTGGTAAAAGAAAACTTCATTTGTCCAAAGTAAATGAGATGACCTAACCCACTTCTAATTGCCCTGTATTTCTGTGGCCTGTGAATTTTAACTCGAGTGTAAACCTGCCTTCCTCTGGACCTGTTGGGGGAACACAGCTGTTTGCTTGGAGTCTTAGGAGCTTTAGTCACTACTATGCATTCTGTTTAATGATTTAGTGGCACTGTTATTCTCCAGCTACAAAGAACAAAAAGTAAAGGAAAAGTCATAAGCAGCTTACCTTTTTCTCAGTTTGTGGTGCTCTTTGGCAGCTGTTAAGCCCTCAGAATATCTGCTTTTGTGGTATAAACCTTAATTACCACACTAACCATAGCCTTTTAAAATATTAGTCTCAGCTAAATGTTGGGAACTGGAGACAACTGACTGTTGTTTTAATTGCTTCTTCATAACTGACTACAGGCTTTTGGACATTTCCTGTAGCCTTACAAGATGCCCATTGCTTGTTTGTTTTTTTGGGTCAATAATATCTTTTTTTCGACAGCATTTGCTATACCCAAGGCTTTTCAAATTTGTCCACAACAATTGGTAAATATTTGAATGTGTTTATGGAAACTGTCAATCTGATTGGTAAAATTTCAGGGGCTTTTTTTAAAGGTTTTTAGTGTTTCTCAATCTGGATGCCTGGAAAAAAGCCAAACAATAATATCCTCACTTATCAGCCTGCACAGTAGCACGAAGTCCTACTGTTTCTATGACAACAAATAGCTTTTTCATCTCCCCTAAATCAGTTCTATGAAGTACAGTAGCCTGTACAACAGATTAGTGGGAAGATGGCAAGACTTCTGGATATGAAGGTGCATGGGTACCTGTAAGGCTCATATTTCTCAGACTATGGTTATGCTAATGCTGTAGTAACCGACTGCAGTGCAGCATGGAGATGCCTGAATGAGCTTCAGGTTAGGTAGCTTGGGTACAGACAGCAATCTACCCAGTGCATAAGGAACTGTGAGTTCATTTGCTCTGCTGAGAAGTGACTTACGTGTGTTGGTTTGTCTTGTTCAAATGCTTCCCACTGAGTTGCAAGGAAGCTGTAATACAGAAGGGAGTTTTTCTTAAAGAAAAAAACCTGTTTGATTATCTCCTTCCCATGAGCATTCAGCAGGCTTACACATCACATTAAAAGAAATTACTTCAGTCTAGGAATGAATTTACGCATTTTTCTCCTGTCTTTCCCTTTGCTTCGGCTTTTGCTTCTACACTTCTGGGAATGCTTTATACATCCCATTCCCTGGTTCTTCCTGAATCTCCACTGAACATTCCTTTTGCAGGCTCACTTCACCAAACTTGCACGTCACTGCTTTTAACAATTGTTTTTTTAATGGTCAAGTTCCAGGTTGTCTTATCCTCCCAACACCTTCTCTACTACCCTTGATCCTCGTCTTTTCCTTTCTCTCTTATCTTTTAAAACTCAGCATTTTTGGTTATCTCTCAAGCCTGTTTCTCAGCATCTACTCTGGCTATGTCTGCTCTGAGTACCCACGCTGTGACAGCAGCTTGTGGGGAATTCCTGGCTGTCCTTTGCACCAGCTGGCAGGCAGATAGGCAGCAGTGCTGCTGTGTGCTGATAGCGCAGGCTTGCTGCCTTTCAGGTGCCTCCTCTAAATCTAGTTCATGGAGCTGCCAGAGTGGTGGTCCTTTGTGGACCTTTTCTAGATGCCAGGCTCCTTGAAACTGCTTAGAGGAGAAAAGACAGGCAGCTTGCAGCTTGCCCTCTCTGGTGGCAATGGCAACCGTCAGTGAACATTTACCTTCATTTTTCACTCTGCATCCAGGACAAAAACACTTCTCACCCACCTGTTGTTACAGCTTTAGAAAAATCTTTCTTTGCTGCCCGACTGGGCCAAAATACTAATTGTTGGCAGCAGGAGACAATCTTTTCTTCTGCATTGTCTGTTGAGATTTTAAGCTTCGAAGAGAACAAATTGTATCAAAGATGATGCTGATCAGACTGTTGTCCACACAGCTGTTAGTACTGTGTGCTGTGGATATACATCTGTACATGTCATTCTGTGCTTTATGGAAAGAAGGCCTCTTTTAAAATCTATTTTGCTTCAGCACTTGTTGTACTGTATATTTTGAAGCCCTTCCAAATTGTAAACTAAATCAAGAAAACAGCTTCCCCTTACTGTATTTTAAGCAAGCACTCTCTTTTATTAAATCATGATTACTTTACTGATGTAAGTTACAGAGGGACAAAATGAACCAATAGCATAATGCTAGTGAAGTCTTTTCATGGAGAAAAATCTGTTAAAATTTCAGTAGTGTGTGAGTTTGACTCTAGTATATATGATATTTTCTTCAGTGCAAATGTACCAACTGTACTCTGTGTTGCACCTGGATGTTGCACCTCACAATGGTGAACATAATTATCAAATAGACTGGAATACACACAGCAAAAAATTAGTGTTGCAGAAGTAGTGATGGGCCAGGGTTGAAATACCCCCTTGTTCCTCAG
>NW_010301409.1:160195-163907 GCF_000700745.2 Antrostomus carolinensis | reverse complement strand
TGCTGAAATTCAGGTCAGGTATTTAGAGCTATAATGTGAAATGAAGACACAAAATGAAGGAGCAGGATGGGGATTTCATTATTCTTAATCAAAGTAGATGAATCTTCTCCTAGATGAAACTACCTGTGCAGTTTTTTAGGAAAAAAATAGTGTTATAGACTCCTGTAGTAGACTTTATGTTTGAAAAACCTTTGCCCTGCCAAAATTGAACTACCTGGAAATGAGAAAAGCTGAATCATAGTACAAGAAGGGAAACTTTGAAAACCTCCAATGCCATTTTGCTGTTTTCCTGATGAAAGGCCTGGAGAGGAGTGTGTGGTCATAGACTGGGGATGGGGAGGGCAGGTGAGGTAGGGGTGTGACACAGACATAAGATGCAGTGAGTGAAGCACCAGCCAGTGAGACTGGAATTTGCTTTTTTAATCCCTGCCTCTCAGCTTCTTTCAGAGAAGAGGACAAACAGTATTTACGCATGCTGGAGATGCTAGTGGTTGGTTGCGCTCTTGAAGACTGGTCCAGATCCATTGGTAGGACTGGAAATGTTTCCACAGACTTCGGTCATGCCCAAGCTCCAGGAGCAAACTGGCAATGTTGCAGACCTTACATATACTCTCTAATTGCTCCAGAATGGGATGGACACTTGGAAGTATTCCATTGCCTGTTTGAATGCCCTAACTGCTGAGCTATTTGTGACTCGTCTTTAGGCCACTTTTTAAAAAATGTTTTTGTGGAAATAGATCCACGATGCATACTCCGTGAAGCTCTGCTGTATCAATTTGAGCCTGTATCAGTTTAATTGGAGGAATGTATTGTTTGTCAATGACAATGCATTTGGTCAGCTCCTACTAGCCCAATGACTGTGAGATGAGAGCTGGGCTCAATATTTGGACTTTAAGGTTACAGTTACATAAACCTATCCATTGTGTAGCAATATAATGATGTGTTGAAGATGAAGACCATTTATTCATGTTGTTTGTTTCTCTCCGTCCCAGGAATGAAGTCCAGTTGCTTTTAGGTACAAGAGAAGAAACAAATGTTCCTTAGTAGAATTAATTTTGAAAGATGTTAATCAGAAGGTGTCCTTTGCTGCCATGGCAGCAAATTTCAGGGAGATATTCCAGGACAGGAGGGCTGATGGAAAAGGAATTGTCAGGGAAAATGTAGCAGGATTTAAAGAACTGTGTGTGGTAGTAAGCATATTATATTTTTTATTTGCCTTCTGCTCAGAGACTTACAAAAAAATCAAAGCAATTTTCCTGGCTGCAAGCTAGAACTGTAAACCTCATGAATACAAAATATGTAGATAATCCGAACACATTTGCAGTCATGGTTTGTGCAAGCAGATAGGCCATTTCTGTGAGCCTCTAGAGGAAATTTGCAAGTGCTGTAGCAGGGTTTGACCTTGCTAGTATTTTATACCAAAACAAGGAAAATTGTAATTAGGAGATGCAGACTTGAGAAGGAAAGATCAGATAATTCACTAGAAACACTATTTAATGTGCAGTTCTCAGAGCATAGATGCTGATGTATGAGAAGTACTGTTGATTAAATCTGGTGTATTAAATCCCTGCTAATACCATAACATGTGATGGATTACAATGGAAAATTATAAGCAAGAAAAACCACAGGAAGATCAGTGTGATTCTTTAATTATGCAAGCAGTAAAAGGGTTGGCTGTTTTTTTTCCTAATCAAAATCACTAGCAGATAGAGAAAATGTAAGTTGTTTTATATTAAAGTAATTCAACTTTCCTTTAAAAAATATTTCCTGCTAGTGACCAGTGCATGACACTTAAATATTCAGCAAGCCTGTGTCTGTGGGGATGGGGCAAATGCTGCCACCCGTCAGCACCTGCCTGAGGCTTTGCTAGTGGACCTTGTTGCAGTTCCTCTCTGTCACAGATCGTGCTAACAAGTAACAGCACCATGTGGATGCCTCCTTCAGCACCCGCTAACGCTTGTGACATACTCTTTGTTACTTAATAAATTAATAATGACCCAGTCAGATCTGAACTGACAGGTTAGGATTTGAGCCAGTCTGTTAAAGTCACTGCCATGTTCTGGGAATATCTTTGGAGTTTGCAGCTCAACTATGATCAGAGAGATGGGGAAGAGCACAGAGAAGTCTGTAGCCTACTCACTCAGTCTGTCTGTGCTGCAATGGTACATGGTCCCTTGCAGCCTGCTGTGATATGACACAGATTAAAGCAAGCCTTAGCTGCACGGTAAGCCCGATGGGAGAGTCACTGAGCTGTACATCCTCAGTATATACCCCATGTTATATTTAGTCCTGTGCTCATACATAAATTTGAGACAAAAGCTCTGCTTGAAATGTAAGGCTGCCCCTCACGGGCTCTATTGAACCCTCATTGCTGCAGGAGGTGGTATGACTTTCCTCATTGTGGAGTTTGTGGCATTTGGCTAAACATGACTCAGACCAAAGCATGTGTTTATAAGGAGCAGTAGCCATTATCTCCTCTACATTAGCTTCACGCGGAGGTCAGCCATCAGTCTGCAGGCAGGTTAGAAACACCCTAATTATCTGTTCCCCAAAGCACCCACCCAGGTAAAAAGCTGTGATTTCATTATGATAGGGGTCTCAGTCCCTGTCTCATTTCTGTCTCTAGGAATTTTACTCTTAGAATACTATTCCCAAGCTCTGCAACAAAATTATTGGATGAATTCTGAAACTTCTTCCATCTTGCCTTACTGTTGCAAGAGCATTATTTTGCAACTGAAACATACTTTTGCAGTGTGTGGCAAGGGGGTTTTGCAACCTGAGGACTTCCTGTACTCAGAGCTCATCATGCTTTAGCAGTTCCTCTCATTAGGTATAAAGCTCTTTAGCTGCATTGTACACATGGTAAGGTCTTCTTCATAACGAAGTCTTTGTTTTCCTGTTTGCGTGAGTCTTTTGAAGTAGAATAGCATCAACAGAAGGAATAGGTGATGGGGCCTTGTGTCCAGTGGTAAATGCCTATACAGTGTGCAGTGATACAGATGAAGAGAGCTCTGGTTCTTTAGAAATGTGGATGTAGGATACTCAACAAAGGGGAAATTTCAGTGGTTGTATAAACCACTGCTTTCTCTTTTGGTTGGTGGGCTGATCACAATGTCAGTCTGGGTTATTATTAGGAAATAGAATCATTTTGGATTTGCACTGTCTACGTCAAAACCAGAAGACTTGCATTTTTAGTTTTAGGTGCTCTTTTACTGTGTGGAGCTTTGGAGCAAAGTCTTCTTTCTTCCTGCTGTGGCTTTAAGTTTTGATGAGAAGAGAGAGACATGTGGCACATTTTATCCATCGAGTGCTTTTAGAAGTATTGTTCAGGAATGATGTAAATTTCAGGGGTTCTGAAAGCAGGCTAAACTTTAACTATAACTGAATTTAAAGCTTCTCTCTCCATGAGACTGCATTTTGTGAAAAATCTAATCCATTATGCTTACACACAAGCATAGCAACCCTTTCCACAAACAGGAAAAAGTGATGAAGACAAATGAACCAAAGCTGCTCTCCTCTTCCAGTTGCCAACCCTCACTTTTTATGACACTGGCAGCAGCAAAGAGGAAATAGCAGAAGGAATGCCCAGTTTGTAAGGGCATCTTTTTAAAAGATGAGGAGGTATACATAGCTAGTTTGCCACAGGACTTAAGTAACAGTCCATTAGAATGGATCCTCTAGTCTCTTCAAATGTTTGTGAACCTAGGTAATA
>NW_010301409.1:133181-160172 GCF_000700745.2 Antrostomus carolinensis | reverse complement strand
GAAACTTGAAACCAGGTAAATTACATGTGGGATTTAATTGTTCATAAATCTTGTAAGGCTATGCCTATTAGTCCATCTTTTCCTTATAACATTTCTCCACTAACTCTGTTGTGTTAATCTGGAGACATAAGCCTAAGGGGCAAAGGCTCGCATTTTTATCCATGGTCCCCTAGTTTTGTTGTTGGTTTTTTTGTTTTATTTATTTATTTTTAAAATTACATTGTGTTATTTAAAAGTTGATTTTTAGCCCATTCCTATTTTCTTCTACTTGGCATTCTAGAAGGTCACACAAAGAGCTCTGGCAATCTTGGCTCATCTATCTAATGTGCATGTTAAGTGTTTCAGTAGAACTTTTCGTAGGGAATGGAAAGGGGACATGACCACAACCCCTTTCTGAAGCTTGTATCAGCTAGTAATTTATGGCTGGGTAGCATGCATCAAGCATCTCAAACCCCGCTGCCTCCCAAGCACTGCCACTCCATTTTTCAACATCTCAGAGGCTTTCTTTTGATGTTATTCAGCATGTCACAGCCAAATGTTGTGTAACTGCTGCTACAGAGCATTTTTAATCCCTGCAACAGATGTGGCTATTTAAGCCGTATCGCAGGTGTCCATTGTTAAGGAACTCACTTGTAGCAGGGGCTCAACATCTCTTCATGCATGGATGTTAAAAGAGATCACTGCTTGGCAGGGATTGCTTTAAAAGATAAAGATGTAACCTTTGTGGGTGCTTGTCCATGTAAACAAGCATTGTTGTCTGCCACTAGAAGGCATTCATAAACTCCAAAAGCGAGAAAACACGCAAGACTTAATTAAGAAGATGCCCTTTATTATCTGGCCCCAGGGAGACAGCTTGGGTCAGTGGTACAAACGTGTGCTTTGCCAGAAACAGGGCAGGAATCACTCTGTATTGAGTAGTGGCCATGTTACCCCTTAAAAAAAAATAAAATTAAAGTAGCTGAAAATAAACTCTGCTGACAGCAAACCCAACAACTACAAGGAGAAACTCAGTAATGGGGAAATTGCTTGGATGGAAGATAGTATAAACAACTTGAGCCACCTGAACATATATGAGATGTGTGTTTATTAGAGATATCTGCCAGTAGGAACTTTCTCTAAATTTTATTGGTTTCCTGGTTGCTGTAAAGCAATTGCCTTTGTAGAGACCTAATTGATTTAGGAAGAGATTGATTCTCCTGGGGTTGAGATGACTTGCGGGTTTTTTTCTTTTTTCCTTTTGTACATGAGCACAATCTTAGCTGCATTCTGAATGTCTTATAGATAAGAAAATCACCTAATTTATACAACACATTGAGTAGTCTCATAGAATGAGTTCAATGGCCACCCCTTAGAAAGAGCCAATTCTTTTTAATTTTACTTTTTACTGACAGCTGTGTTGTCCTTTGAGTAAAATTCTTTCCACACAAATGCTGGGTTAAAAAAAAAAAAGAAAAAAAATCTTAAATATTATCAAAGCTAATAAATTGTCATGAAGAAAGGATTTAGCCAGACTGACTGATATAAGCAACTTCATTTGACCCATTTTCACCAAAGATTAATTTTCTGATTTCCTTTAATGATACCATGATGAATGGGAGCACTGATAACAGATTAAGATTTCTTCCTCATTGGCTGTAGTTTTTCAAGGTGAATTATGTGCTTTTCAGACAGTGAGTTTCAACAAGGTGACATCCCACTAATTTCAGGAACCTCTCATCAGGTGCCCTGAAGCACTGATTAGTGTTAATGGCTCTGATCAGCCTCACCTGGGGCCTTCCAGCCCTGCCCATGGACCAGGAGCACTATTTAAGCTCAGCCCTGACCCTCACTCTCTTTTTGAGCAATGTGGTTGGAGTGTTGGTCTCCAGCTCAGCCACAGCTGTGCTTGTGCCTGTCTGTGGGCTCCAGCCCACGGCTTCCTGGCTTGGTGGTAGACTTGTCTGGTCGTTATGGACCTGTCTGGCAATCTCTAGACTGTGTCTGATCCTGAGCTGTGGATTGACCACCAAGCTTGGCCTTATCACCGTGAACTTACCTGATGGATGGGGACCATGGTTAAAGCTGGCTGCCATCTCTGGAGCTGCTCTGCTCTCATTGTCAGGTACTGTGGGATGGGCCCTGCTGTAATCCCCAGTTCCCCTCTCCAGCTAGTTTGGGTTCACATTTTATGTCTGTAGACCTAGTATCTCCCACTGCTTAGCTAGTTGATATGCATATAAAACCATATAAGACTTCAGTAAAATATTTTTTATTTTCTTTTTAATTCAGGAGCACAAAGAAGCCATTTATCGTGTGTAAATAGCAAAAGACAGCTGCAGGATATCAATGAGAATGAAAATTTTCTGCTATGTCTGCATTTTAAAACCATAAAAAATTTAGCAGTAGGAAAGTTCTATAAATCAAATTGTTTTAATGTTTATGCCAGTTTGGTAGCTCTATAGGATTTAGGGTATTTTATTTATCATATTGGAGAAAAAATTTCTTCTACTTTCTCCTAAACCTAGTATCTTTTTCTAATTTGATTTTCAGAATGCTTGTAACTCATTACTTTGTATAGCTAAAAAAAAAAGTATCAAATATAAATGGAATCAGTAGAGGCTGAAGTATGCCTTGATCCATCTAGTCTCCTTGGTTTAATACCTAGAGAAGCATAAGAAAAAAATACCACTCTATGACTTCATAACTGTAGTGCAAATTAAATTTAAGACAGCTTTACCTAAGCAAAGCATTCACAATGGAAATATGGTCTGGTTATAAAATCAGAAGGTATTTTGGTGCAGGGCTTTAATTTGGTTTATTATAAAGTTCTTGAAAGATGTGTTAATTTGGTCAGGAAATACATATTATTTGTAACTAAAAATTGAGAATGAGTTGTGTGAATTTTTTTTTTTTTTTAACAAGGGTATGTTATGTTTACCCATGTGACTTCCTGCCAAAATTCAGGGTTATACTGAACAGGGTTGGAACTAAAAACTAACTAGAGCTGAAAAAGTGGCTATGGGAAGATAAACTCCAGAAAATGCCAAGGGTCCTTGAGGACAATGAAGCAATGAAAAAAAAAAAAAAAAAGTGATTTATTTTTGTAGCTTCTGCTAGTCTGGTGAGGTTTAGTTATCCTAGACTTGCAGCTGAGATCAAAGGGAAGCTTTAAAATGTTGGCATAGGGAAAAGGAAAGATTGAGCAATTTGCCAGGGGCTGCCTTATGAGCCTCTCTGAGGGCTGATGGGATTGCAAAGATAAATGAGAATGACATCAAGTGAAGCAAGTTCTCTTTGCCCATGGCTGAGGTGGTGATAACTGGGTTGAATAAGACTTACTAGTACTTTCAAGGAGAGATTAAAATTCAGGAAAGGGTCAGTGTGCATAATATGAATAAATATGACAGGAACAAGTGCAAGTATAATTTGGGTTCAAGGCTTAGTTGAACTGAGTGGTAAAGCATCTTTGTGTCAGGATAATTGCCCCTGTGTGAGGGCTTTTCAGTGATCACTCTCTTATAATTGCCTTTATTTGTGCAATAAGAATTTACATGTTGTTCACTGTCTGTCTTGTTTTATCATTTTTTAATTGTGTCTGACTTCTGTCCAGAGGACCATTTCTCTCCAAGCAGAGAGGAAACTTATGACCTGTGAAAACTTATTTCCTGAGATTTTTTTTTAGACTGGATTAGACAGGTTTTTGTCAGGAATGATATATGTATAGTTGATTATTTCTTGAGGTCCGCTTCTAACACTGTGATCTAGATTTGAAGTTAGAACTACAGATACATTTTAAAATTCAATTTTTAATATTTTAGGAATCTTCATTTTGTTTGCTTAAATAACATTATAATTTGATAAGTCATTTCAGCCAGAACTGCCCCCACATGCACTGAATTTGGCTTAAGTTCCCTATGTGCAGCTCTATGCATTGTCCATGCATGAGGAAAGAGAATCGTGGGCTTTCAAAGCTGCTGGAACTTGGCAGCCTGCTTCATGCTTGATTATTGTGACTTGTTCAGACAGGTGAGAATACCTGTGGCCAGAAACAAACAAACCTCAGCCCTACTATAGTCAGTATTTGTTTTCAGATTTCCTCTGTTAAGTGCTTGGTATTCTTAATTGTCATCCCATGGTGTCTCATCCTTCTCCTGATCTTTGTGGGTTATGCTATTCCCCCACACATGCGATAGAAGCTACCTGCAAGCTGTTGTATTTGCATATACTGGAATCTCATAAATTCATCTGATTCCTCCTTTGTTATCCCCTGAACACTGGCTCTTTCTTTTTGATTGACTTGCTGGTCCTGCTTTCAGCATGACTGAAACAGTGCAATGTGAGACTGGCAGAGGCCGATAGAGCGGCTTGCAGCTGTGTACTTTGAATTCCACCGAGAGATGGCCACGTCTTTGCAAGCACTACACAACAATTCTTGTCGCAGCCCTGGCAGTTGCCCCACCACAACAAAAGGAGGTTGAGATGGGGGGAGAGACCTTGTTACCCAGCTGTCCTCCTTGTCATAGTGCATCTGGATTCATGAAACAAGCATCAAATAGTGTTAGAGGAATTTTTAGCAGATGTTTAGCTCTGCAGAACTACTGCAGACTGGTAGTGGTTGCAGAATGTCAGATCATCAAGGCAGTTTGCTAGGGATGTGTGATGGGTTGACCTTGGACTGCAGAGCCAAATGCTCGCTCACTCCCCCTCCTCAACAGGACAAGGTGAGAAAGTAGGATGAAAAAGCTTGTAGGCTGAGATAAAGATCAGATAATTTACCAATTACTATAATGTGAAAAACAGATTCAGTTTGGGGAATAGTAATTTATTGCCAATTAAAGTAGATTTGGATGGTGAGAAATCCAGGAAATTAAGACAACACACTGAATGGTGTCGGGGGGGAGGGGGGATAGCGGGGGATAGAGGGTTACAGTCAGTCCACAACAGCTCCTCTCTGCCGCTCTTTCCTCCTCACTCTTCTCCCTGCTCCTGCATGGGATCTCTATGGGCTGAAGCTTCCTTCAGAGCACCTCCACCTGCTCCACAGGCTGCAGGGGAATACCTGCTCCAGGGCCTGGAGGACCTTCTCCTTCTTCCCTCCTTCTCTGACCTTGGTGGTTGCAGGGATTTTTCTTCACACTTTTTACTTCACTTCTGTCCTTTCTTAAACATGCCCTCACAGAGGCACCACCAGTTTTCACTGAGGGGCTCAGCTGTGCCATGCTGTGGGGCCCTTGAGGAACCTGCAGGCCCTGCTGCCAGCACCTCCTCACAGTTGCTTGGTACAAGGTGTCTGACAATTCACCCCAGAGGTGCATTGACCAGAGGCTGCCCAGAGGTGTTTGGAGCAGGGGAATGCCACCACCCTGAGACCTGCCTCAGCCCATGGCTGGGATGGCTGGCTGACTCGCCTGGTTGGTGTCATGTGGGAGCCCCACCACTCGTGCAGGTTGTTGGCTTGTAAATGTTGGGAGCTATTTGGGGTTTAGCAAGCTATTCCTTGTTGTGTTGTGACAGTCAGTGAAGCTCTGGCTTTTGAGCACTGAAAGGAAGGTCCTCCTTGCTCAAAGGCTTGTTGTTTTTTTTTGTCAAGGCAGGCTCATGAGGCACCGGTCCAGCATGGTCTTGTTTGTGGGTTTGTGGCCCCAGACGCCATGGGCATGAATGTTGGTTATGGACCCTGTTCCTCTGGGAGGCTCTGATCATCTAATCCATCACTAGTCTTAATTGCTTGCTGCCGATTTCAATCATAGAAAGACAATGTGCGAGTATCTGAGCCACTGCAGGATAACAGTATGTACTGGGGGCTTGGGGACAGACAGTTTACAACAATAATACGGATTTACAGACAATTCTTGTGACAAGAATTAGGGGACTAAGGTCTGGAGAGGCTAGGGTTCTGTGAGCAGATGCTGAGACAGCTTTGTCAAAACTAGAGTGTCCAAGGATGCTTACCCTGAGTACAGGAGCTGATTTTAGTGACTTCTGGAGTTGTGGCTATAGTATGGTGGATTTTTAAAATGCTTTTTGAAGTTATTTAATTAAAACATCAGGAATGTTTCATGAAAGTATTGCAGATTAGTATTTCTTGAGTATTCTTGTGAAACCATAAATGTTTTTGTTACATATAAAAATTATATTTTCATGTTTGGTATGTGAGCTATTTTCTGCAGCTTTTTCTGCATGAAAACCTTGTGTGTGAGTTTATTAGACTTTTGACTTCAAATTTTTTATACTACTTTTATATTGTAACAAAATATTATTAGAGTTGCAAAGATAATAGGGAGGTAATCTGTTGAGTTCTTAATGGACAAAATCAATGAACTTCATTAAATATTTCAGTAAAAACAGTTTATTTGTTTAGTGTTGTCTTAAATAAAATTTAAAAAAATATTAATTTGAGTATTTTTCCTCTTTAATGTTTCCACAGAATATCAGATATAGTTAATGAAATGTTAGGGATGATGTTCTGGAATGATCTGTAAATATGTTTTAATGAATTTCTATGTTTTGTTTCGTGTTTGATAACTCCAGCCCCATGTTGGAACGTCTGATTTTTGTGGAACTTAAATCAAACACACCTTTTCATAAGTACAGATATGTATATTCATCTGCACAAATGCACTAAAGTTACCAGTATTTGGTTTTTAGTTTTATTGGATGGAATTATTTCAACTTTTGTGAAAGCCTTGGGATAAAAGTGCAGATGTTCTGAGTCCAATCAACAACAGTCAAAATGATGGAAGTTGGAAATAAATAGTCCAGGGGTTCACATTTAGTTACGCAGTTCTGGAGTATGTTGGTGCTTAAGGAAAGAAACAAACCCTGTGCTTTCCATTTGGTCTGGAAGTTGGTGCCGTGTAACTGTCTCTCAGCTTGGCCTTCTGCAGAGGGTCCAGGACAGCTGTGGTGGTGGCACCAACACAGGGCTGGAGGCACCAGAGGCGCTCTGAGCAGTGCCAGGGGCTCAGGCTTGCGGGAGGCAGAAGTTTGCTGGGCTGGCTGTTTCCAGGGCAAAGGGCTGCAGTGTGCTGCTCTTGGAGAAGCAGAGTCCCTCTGCCTGGAGCATGGTCTCAGGCCAAGTGGTCTTTTTGTTCATGAGCTCCTTCCTGCTGTTATTTTCCACTGAGGCCTGGCTCACAGTAAGGCTCTCCGCAGCGAGCTGTTCAGCAGTCGGGCTGATTGCTGCGTGGCTGCAGTGGGGTCCTGCTGAGTCACTTCACTGCCTTCTTGGCAGGTCCAAGGTATTCTTGCTTGCTGAGCTGTCTGGCCTTCAGATTCTGGGGCCGTCTTCAATCTTATTTCTTCTCTCCTCCTCTCAGCCTCCCCTGCAGATGCCTGCACAGTTTTTGAAGCTCTGGAAGGCAAAACATTGTATCGTTCAATACAAGGTCCACAAGAGAACTGAAAGTAGCAGATGGTTGTTCCTCTTTCCAATTTCCATCACAGATTAGGAAAAAATAACAAAACAAAAACATTTGAACTACCATCCTTATGGACTTTTCCCAATGTTGAGACTGGAGTTTTTGTTTATTTTAATCTCTCTCCTCTTGCAACTTGTATTTGAAATAAAATTTACCCCTTGTGTCTTCCTACGGTGTGCATGAATATGCTTGTGTGTGGCTGTTCAGCAGAGTCTGGCATTTAGATGGGTAGCAGGGCTGTGGGGGGCTTGCTAAGTGGGAGAATAAGAGTGGGAAGGACTCAGTAGTTTGCATTATCAGGGTTGGTAATACTGTAGGTACCTGTTTTGAAGAAATTATTACCTTTTTTGTGCTCAGGAAGCTGGAAGGATGTTTGTTTAGATGTCAAAAAAGAACATAAAAAGATATAGAATGAAATAATTTGCCAGACTAGTTCCCCTGAGGTACAGAAAAGCATAGCAGTCTAGTCTAGAGCAAATGGCAGGGCAGTTCTGTCTTGTAAAGTTACCACCATTATAAAACATAGTTCTTAAAATTCCATTTTATGTCTTTGTCAAATATGGTAAAATACAGTTCTGCAGTAAATGCTTTGAATTGGAGAGGTGAGTGTTCTCAGCCTCTTAATCCTGCCATGCTGATACCTCTCTGCTTTTGTGAATTCTGATGTGAATACAAATCACTGCTAGATCGTGTTCTCCTAAATGACTCTCTCCTGCCTGTTAATATGTTGTGCGACCTGAAATATCCTCTTAAAATGCTGCAACACACTTGTTACAATGCTGGGATGAAGTGCTGTGGCCTGTGCTTCGTTCTGTGGGAGGGTGCAGTGCTAGGAACTGCTCACCCTCACCCCAGTGTGCAGTGTAACCTGTCTCAACACAATGCACTGAACAAAGTGTTTCCTGGAGTTTAGACTGCCTCTGGCTCTTGTGTTCATCCCAGCACTGGAGTAGCAGTTGACATCTTCCTCCCCACCCCCATCGGTTTGGGAGTCTCCGTGTCCTCAGTGACCTATGTACTGTGCCTCTCAGCTGGGAGAGGATTCTGTCTGTGCTCTGCAATATTGACAAGTAGCTTCATCGCTGCCAGAAGTCTGTCTTGTTTTGATTTGTTCTTGGCTGTCTTGCAAGTGTCCTTCAGTCCTTTGATCTGCAGGACCTCTTTTCTGTGACCCCTTTCAACCGCTCCATTAGCCCTGGCTTGGTATGTGTCCTTGTACTGACACTTCTGAAAGGCTTCTCTTTTTAATCCCACAGGGTAAGGCCGACCCTGTTTCAGCCTGATTCCACTGGAACGTGAGAGTGCTGCAGTGTTGTGATGATGGCTGTGGATATGAGCAACTGCAAGTGGATTTCTTCTAGCGGTGTCAACAGACTATGGAGCAGCAGCCAGCCTAGAGGTACATACATACTGAAGTTAGTTGTAGGATGTGGAGGACTATGTGGTGGTAAATGTGGGTCTAAACCGTGATAGCTGATAGCCTGTGGTAATTTTATAAGCACAGAATACAGTATACTCCAAGAGGAGTTTGAGAGACAATATTGTGGCAGATAATCTGGTTGAAGAGTTGCGTTTACACATAATTAAGTGGAATTACACTGAAATTCATGCAAACTGTCTTTCCTCCCTTTGACCTCAGTAAGCTCTTTGAATCATAGCTAGGTCAGCTGTCGTGCTAGAAAGTGACCCTTGTTTTTATGTGTTTCTACAATTGGGCACAACGTGCAGAACGTGTACTACACCATTTGTAGAAGAGATGTGTTTTGTCTTTTTGATGGGGCTTCGATGTGTGCTGTTGTCATTGAAGCAGTCTCATGAGGTGTTGGTGCTTGCATATGTTGTAAAGCAGGAAGGCACGCAGGTTTCTTCTGTTTTCCCCTTTCTCAAGGAGGAGATTATACTTGTTTGGATTGTTTGCACAAGGAGAAGGAAGCATTTTGTAGGAGACATTGCTTATGAAATTTTTAAATTTTCTTTTTTCTTTTTTTAAAAAAATCTCTTCTATGGCACCTTTATGTAGGATTTCTGTGGAAAGCTGTGAAGAAACAAGTCCTTCATATAGCGTGTTCTCTTTTTCTAAACTAAAAAAAAGAAAATAAATAAAATTATCAGTGCCTCAAGTAAGTTCAGACAAGAACCAGTAACAATAGCTTATCCATTTGTTTATTACAGAATCAGTGGGTGGCTGTTCTCAACTGTGGGCTGTCTGTTTCCAAGGCCATAGTAATACCATAAGCTAGAGCATTTGTGCTGCTTCGATGGTGTGACTTTTGACATCTTAGCTGTTCATTTTCAATAACAGAGAATTATTGTTACTAAAATAATTTAGTGAAAACAAACAACTTCCCTGTTTCCAGCAGCCATTAACATTCTGTTCACAATGCTCATTCCGTATTGTTGCTGACATTTCCTGTAACCTGCAAACATATTTGCTAGCTAGGTTGTTTCTGTGACCCCACGGATAAGCTTTTCTTGCATTGCAAAGCCATTCCTTTTAATTAAAGGATACAATTAACTGAGTAAAATAGAAAGATATGGAATAGAATGCGAAGTCGTGGAATGACATGGGAACTGTTATTGAAAGTTTTAGGGTGTTTTCACAAATACTGAATAGATCAACAAGAAATGGGAAGCAAATGGAAAGCCAGTGAGTGTGGCTGTATTCTTAGTTACTGATGTCAAGAGGTCTCTCAATAATTTGTCCACTAATAGCCTTTCTTAAAATGTGAAGGTGTTCATCATCTGTTCAGTGCAGTAGCAATGACTGCTTGTTGAGGACAGCACTGAAATACCATATCTCACTTTGCTGTGAATGAAGGGAAAAAAGCTTTTCATTATAAGGGTTGTTACTTAATAGAGAATAGAGCTGTTCAAATTATTTTATGAAAATTAATTAAGAAAGCATTTTTAGTTAATGTACCATTTTCCAACCAGTCCCAGCTTCTGTAAATCCTCTTGTAACACAGTGGTCACTACTGAATAGATCTTTTAACAGGTAACTTTTAGGCTGCTGTTTGTGCAGGAGCTCAGAGTGCATGACTCAGTTGTTTTTCATTAAGTATGATTGGTCAGCTAAGTAGTATAGGGCTGAACTTCTAAATGTGGTTGTTAGTTTTTCAGTGCCTCAGTATCTGAAACTGCTGCTTTTCACAATGGAGTGGTTGTGTGTGTGGTCCTGTCCTCCCACACCCCGAGGTAGTTCAGATGGGTGAATAACCACTGTTTTGATGAAATGTGTTAAAGGTTTATTGCTTGGCAAAACCCCAGAAAACTTATTTTGCAGTATCATTGTTTGAAACTATGTCTGGATATATGTGGCATAGTTTATTCTGAATTCATGGAATATGAGGAACAGAAATAGTATTCCTAAAAGCATCTTCATTTTATGTTATATCTCAGACTTGGTTCACATTGTGCTAGAAACACTCTTGCATGCTTGAGAGCTCTGTAAAATTCAGGGATCGTTCCTGTTTTGCAAGTAGCATGATCCAGCGTGTGCCTGTCATGCTTTACTGTACTAAATGGAAATTAAGAATACACTAATCTTTAAAGAGACCTGGATATTGCTTTTCTGCTGCTTGTCACAGAAAGCTACTCTATTATGTGACTTCTGAGAAGGCAATTTTGGGGTTGAGGTAGAGAAGGTGGTGGTTACAGCTGGTTATTCCTATGGTAGTTTGGTAGCTTGATATGCTAGCAAGCTAAATTGCTTTGCAAATGATGTAGGGCCTGTGAGCTTTAAATTAAGAGATTCTGTTCTAGGCTCTCTCTGATATTTGTTCATCTAAGGTGCTCTTAGGATGTCCCATGTAAAGGGATTATATTACCTTTGTAAATCAGATTTTCTAATGCTTCGCTGTTCCTGTAAGGCAAAAAATTCTTCTGTCTGAAATGGAATTCTCCCCCCCTACACCCCAAGTAAATGAAGTCACTTGTTACCTGTCTGGTATTAGCTAATTCCAAAAGAGTTATGGCTAATCTTGTCAGCAGTCTTTGACACTCATGCTTTTTTCCTTCTGCTGTGGGAGTGTGTGCACTCTGTGGGGAAGGCTGCAAGGCCACTTGGCAGCTACCATAGCCTTGCTCAGGATGTATGCACTTGTGGGGCAATTGTCATTGCTGTAGGGTCATATGATAAACCAGAACCCTAAGAGAACAAAAGAAGGTCTAAAGGTTTGAAGGTAAAGCTTTTAAAAGGCTTAGATGGGATATCTGCAGTGGGATTGCTTGGCTTGCAGTTAAGGAAGCTGTAGAAAAGCTGACTGGCTAAATGGCTTACTCCTTGCCCAGGGTCCCAGTGAGCAGCCGTTTCCTACAACAGCTGGATGTGTGAAGGAATTTGAAGGTGGCTGATACCTACAGCAGGTTGGCTTTTAGAAGCAAACCATTACATGCTCTGGGCATCACAGACAGGAGAACCAGGAAAGAAATGCTTGATTGTAGCTTTAATGCAGCAATCACTTGTTTGAGTGCTGTTTATTTAAGTCTTAATGAGAAAACGGCTGCATGTTAAATCACATAAATCCAGTAAGTGAGAAAACTATAATTTGAGGATTATCTTTGACATGGATGTCTCTTTTGTCAATTACAGAGATGCTACCTAAAGTTAAATATGCTTTAGCAGACAATCATTCTTTTACTGTGATACTTTAACTAGTTGAGTTACTATTTCCTTGATTATGGCAGCTGGTAGATATTTCATAATCATTAACAGTTGCAGGATATGGAGACCCATATATTTCTCACTCAGTAAGAACTTAACCTGTAGAATCCTTAACATTCTCACACCTGTGCTTCATTTTTGGCTGTAGTTCAGTTTTCATCACTGCTTAGATCAAAGTCTCAGACAGGGAAGGTTAGATCTGATGGGGGTACATCTTGCCTATGAAATCTGAAGTGGATTGTAAATGTGGTTATTACACATTTGGTAATGGCAGCTTTCTGCATGGTTCAGAGTCTTATTTATAGCTTTGTACCAAAAAGATGAAAAATAGTAATAAATGATGTTTGTCAGAGGCTCTGCCCTGAGTTCCAGGGCATGCTGCACTGAGTAGGTAGTATAACATAATATGCAAAAATAACTGTATGCATCTGAGATGACTTTGATTGTCCAGAATGGTGCTATATGCCTGTATTTAGGCAACTGAATCCTGTTTTCAATGTCTGAATTCGGGAAAGCTTCTTAGTAGGTGGTAGGATTGCTAATTTAAGTGTTGTAGAATGGGGTCCTATAAATAAAGAGGGAGCAGTAGTTGTTAGACACTAGGATGATAAGCTAGAAAGGCTTAAATGTATTTCCTGTGGTAATAGTCTTTAAAACTGTGAGAACATGGTATGAAGTGAAGAACTGAGTGTCCATCTCCCTGTCATGATCTAGGTTCCAGAGTCAATACCACTGGCACCTGGAGGAGGCTGGAGGTCCCTGGATCCTGTGATTCCCATTTTACTCGGTTCCTCCTTACTATTATTTTCCTTTAGCCATTTTGGACAGTATGTGCCTAATTCACTCAGAGGCATGTTCATATTGATGTGTAGATAAACTGTCTCTTCAGCATCTAATTTCTTGAGTAAACAGTATTAATTACACTCAATTTCTGTAGCTAGGACAGTTTCCAGGATGTGACACACTTTATGGTGCTCTGTTAACACAGTGCATCAAAAGCAGCTTAACCCTGCAATTTCAACAATGCCAATGGCTCGGGGAGCTATAGAAAATAAGATCTCCTAGACTTGTCAAGGCATTTCAAAGATAATTTAATGTCATGTTATATCTTCTTTTGCTTTCCTTATTTGAAGTATATACATAAACCTGTCCTGATGTAGTTTAACTTGGCTAGCAGCTGAACACCAAACAGCTTGCTCACTCACTCTCTCCCTGCCCCAGGAAGTAGGGGTGAGAATTGGAGGGGTAAAGGCAAGGAGACTTGTAGGTTGATAAGAACAATTTAATAATTGAAATAAAATAAAACTTAAAATAACAACAATACTAATAATAGAATATACAAATGAGTGATGCACAGTGCAGCTGCTCACCACCTGCTGGCCAATGCCCAACCCATTCCTGGGTAGTGATCCTGGAGGAGTGAAAATCCCGAAACCCAAACTGAAATCCTGGGAGAGAGAGAGAGTATTCCGATTGACCCTCATTTATGTACTGAACATGACATTATATGATACAGAATATCCAATTGGCATATCCAAATGCAGATTTGGGTCTGCTGATTTTACTGTGCCCTTGCAGTTTCTTCTGTACCTGCAGACTAGCAAAACATGGGAAGTTGGAAAGTCCTTGATTTCTTGGCAACAACTAAAAACATCAGCATATTATCAACATTCTCCTCGCACCAATTACCATACTGAAACCAAAACACAACTGTTCTAGCTACTAAGAAGAAAATTGGCTCTATCTCAGCTTAAACAAGGACAATTAGGTTTGTATTCCATTATGCTATTCTATATTAAAATAGATCTGTCTAGGTTTACAACAATATTTTCTATGTGCAACAGTCTCTTATATTTAAAAAGAAATTTGAATTTGGTCATACAGTTTGTTAGGGTTAACTAGATGCAATTATAGAATCAGATTATACCAACCTTGTCCAACACTGGCTGAAGGTGCTGGGGACCTAAGCAGTGGTACAGTAAGTGAAGGGTTTTGTATGCTCTGTTTATAATGATGAAAAAAAAAAATCTGCTTTTTACAAGAAATTGGTATGTTTTTTCAGAAAATGTCATCCTTGTCAGCTCTCAAGTTAAAGTGGAGTTCAAAGGAAGCCATTAGTTTTGTGTTCCAAACTTCCTATCTATTTTTTTTTTTAATAAAAAGGAAATCAACAGCGCAGGTGATGACAATATCTGTAGGAATCATTTACTGTGAACACATGTGTGATTCATTGGGAATTGAAGGGAAAAAAATAAATCTGTCACAATAGCTCTGACTGGTGTCTCAGAGCAAAAAAAAAAGGAGAGGGGAAAAAATGAAGCTCCTGTGGAGATAACTGAAGCTGAAACATTTGCGCTTTCGGGAAGAGCTGCAGAAAGCAAATTGTATGAAAAGAACAAAGGGGGAAATGTCATGTGTCAGCCTTCCTCATTTTCTTCTTGGCTGCATGCCCAGTCTCTAAACTCATATTAAGCTTTGCCATAGCAACGGTACCAGTGAGATGTTTTCCAGTCCAGAGTGTACCTTTTGCTGCAGGTTTAGGGAGTGGAGATCTTGAAACTGTTTGTCTGTAATCATATACTTGACTAAACATGAGCCTTTGGAATAAGGAGGTGAATAGAAAGGGTTTTTTTTTAAAAAAAAAAAAAAAACCAAAAACAAAACAAAGCACAAAACCCCAAAACAAACAAAACCCAAACAGCTTTCAAAAAAGGAAATGGACCCAACTCTGCAATGAAATTAAGCTCTATTCTGTACTGAAGAGAACTTCAGCAAAGCATCCTTGAGAGCAGCAGATTGAGGATCACAAGGATGACACAAATTCAGTAAGAATACAGCTGGTACCCAGAACTTAAAGCTATTTAGACAGATGAATGTCTTCTATGGACAGGGCATTCTATAGTCTTAAACCTGGATTCTTACTTTGAATTACTCTAAAACCCGAGAAATCAAACTTTGAAGACGCAAGGATACAGCTCACTGCCTGCAAATGAATTCAAGCTGAGGCCATGATCCTGTAGAATTACTCCTTTTTGCTGACATGTCAGTTAATTGACAAAAAACATTAGAAAGAAATGATTCCAGCATCAGATGTTCTGGAATTTTGTAGAAACAAATAACAAGATTCCTTAAAGTTCTTAATTTGTACAACACTGTCAAAAATGCAAAACATAGCACCATACCGGTTGCTCTGAGGAAAATTAACTGTACCCCAGCCAAAACCAGTACAGTCCGCTTTTCCCATTTCTCCCTCTTACCAGTTCCATCACTGTAAGGAAATATTTGGTGAACTGAGTTAGGCAACTAAATTACATAAAAATATATATATTTTTTTTTTTTTAAATTAGCCTTTTTACGTCAAGCCATCTTCTTGTACAGTTTGCAATATACTCTCAGGAACAGTTCTATTTCCATAAATTAGGCATGACTAGGGTGGAAATAAGTGATAAGATGCAAGAGATTGTTTATGCTGATAATGTCACTGGAAAAACAATACTCAAACTGTTCCTTGCAGTTTTAGGTCTCATATGGGTGAATCCTGTCTTGAAGGGGAGTACAGGAGGACAAGCTGTGGATGGAGAGGTTAGGGGGGTTTTTTTGGGAGAAAATGTATTCAGTGTTTCCAGTGGAATATGTATGCATATTAAGCATATTACCTTTCCTGTAACCACAACCCTCTCCTCACAACTGCATCAGGCTGTGTATTCCAGGGACAAGGTCTACCTGGTGTCAGTGGTACCTTGTTCAGTATGGCTTGTCTTGCCCATGACCTCAGTCTATTTTTTTTTGTGTGTGGTTTTTTTTTTTTCTTTATATTTAGGATTAACACTAACATTCATTTTCTTGTATCTGGATTCACTGGTTAAAAAAGCTAAGTATACTGGCATGGCTCATTACATTACAAATTTATTCAAGCATAAAGCTATTTTGTTCTACAATATGCTTTCTTTCTAAGAACCCATGACTGACTAAAGGTATTTTGAGTTAAAATGAGTACCTATTCACATTACCAGAAGTTCTTTAAAATACTCTTCTGCATCTTTGTCTTGATCCACATTGGTATTGATCTCCCCTCTTGATGAAATCTGCCAGCTGGGGGAGATTGTGACTTATACACAGCCAAGTAATAGCATGGCTGTATCTGTTGGAGGGCAGATGTACTCTCCTGTGCCCTGCTCTGTCTTGTTTCTAGTGTCATATCCGAACTCCTGTCAGTGTTACATCTCCCAGCCAACGCTCCTTTCCTTTGGAAACAAACCCAAGCATTTGAGCTGAAAAATGATGGGAAATGAGGACTGTGCCTCAGAGCATACTGGTTTGTAGCATAGGGACAGCTTATCATATGAGACCACTTAAATGCATTTTATTAAGCTCATAGATTCATGGACATCTTTGTCACCCTATCGACTGTTTCTGTTGAGGCAGCTTGTAGAGGTGTTGGTGGGGATTAGGGCTTCATACATTTATCAAATAGAATTTAAAAGGTGCTCTACGTAGCCAATAGTTCAGCCTTTGACCTTTCCAGATAGCAGCTCCAAACCAGAGGTCAAGCTTCTTCAAAACTGTAGTCGCATTTCAAACAAACAAACAAAACCCACCCAAACCTGAACAAAACCCTATGCTTTTTACCTGTGTGTGGTTGTGTGTGCATAAAAGGTATAATACTACATAAAAGCATTAAGAACAATACTTCCCCGCACGTTTGGAACTATCCTCTTTTCTGATGTGTAAAGTTTCATTCTTATTTTATTAGGTTTTTTGCAAGTTTGAGCTAATTCCCTTCAGGAGAATCAAAGACATGTATTCACTGCAACAAAGCATAATATAATCAAGCGTGGCCATAACAGGATGAGACAGTACCAAAGCCAGTAAACCTGGATTGATGGCAGAGCTTAGCCTGGGTACAGTAGCGTAGTATAAGGCTTTATGATGCTTCACTGCACAATATATGTCCCAACTAGTGTTTCTGCTATCTCTGCATTGCCCTTTATTTTGAGATACAGACATGCCTGGCAAACTGTGATAGTCTGAAGTGTTATTTTAGTTGCTTATATTTCAGTCCATGATGCAGATAGCTCTAGCAAGGAGCACTGCAAAATTTCTGGAGCTGCTTCCTGCCTGGAGGAAAAAAAGCTTTTATTTGTCATTTTAACATGTAAACTTTTATTGATATTTTAGAATTAGAGGTGGAAAAATGAACAATTGAAATTTTATAGTTAGTCTAGGGCTAAATGAAGGACTTGGAGAAGGTCAAATGGTGAGTGGAAGCAATATTTCCTTTAGATGAGATCATTCCACTCCAGAGTTTTTTTGTTTTAAACTTCTAGCATCGAAAGTTAGCCAATCAGTCCATGCCAGAGCATCTAATTAAACAGCTTGTTTTTAAAAAAACTAGTGAGGTCAGTAAGAACAGATGGCTCTCAGCACTTCACAAATTTAGGCTGTTTATTTCAAGTCCTTGGTGCAAATGGAGATGCTTAGCTTTACAGGCTACACTTGAAAATATTGATACTTTCTACTCTTCTACTAGATATTTATAGATAAGGCAGTAGTTTCAGAGTATGGCCCACAAAGTTTCTAATGCACCTTTCTGCATGAAAAGACTCAGTGGCAGTGAAGAATCTTCTACAAGCTCCATGGTGTTTCTTTGTGACACTCATTCATGAGAAGGTGGGTGTGTGTCTCGGACAGCACTTGATAATAACAGCCCTCAGCTGCTCTAACAGTCCCACAAAGCTGGTCTCCACAATTGCACAAAGCCAGCTATAGTGTGTTCTGAGCTGCTCTGGGCCTCTATGTGTGGAGCCAGTTCTAGGCCTGTGGTATAAAGATACGCAAGTCAAACAAAAGCAGCAGAAAGTCATCCTTACCTCTAGGATCTGTGCTTATTTCCCCCTCCTTCAATCAGTAAATTAATTTACTCTTTTTGACTTCTGTTAGATCCAACCTTTCTGTGCAAGCAGAACACTGAGTTGAAGTTATCAGAGTAAATGCTGCTGTAGCAGGATGAGTATCAAATTTAACCCTAAGACCAAGGATGTGGTAATTTATTTCTAGCTTCACATGTGCTGGTTGTTGAGTTGAGTGAGTACTCCCTTGAGTGCTCTGGTGGGGTGACTTGTATGACAAATCATTGATTACTACAATTGAGTGAGAGCAGGATGTTCAATGAGACTGAAGCTGGCACCTCTTGAGAGAACAGCAAGAGGCTGAGAAACAAATTGAGCAATGCAGATTTCAGGGTGCTGTAATGAGCGGTGAGGGAAACAAAGAGTTGGGGCCTGTGAAGAGAAGGCTTATGAAACTGCCAACAGACAGAAAATGGTTAAAATTTGAGGGCTGAGTGACTTGTTCAAAAGGATGTAAAAAGTAGTAGTAGTTGCAATCAATTTCAAGGCAACATTGAAAGAAACAAGGCTGGAAATTGGCTTCTGACTTGGTGGCATTGCTGTGTATAACCAGCTCCTGCTGTTGAATCGTTTTGAGTTCCATATTTACAAACTGTATTGATACCATTAGTGTGCTGTATGTACTCTGAATGTGTGGTAATATGAAATCTATGCACCATTAACGCATCACAAGTATCTTTAAGGTTGCTTGGAGGTAATTATAGTGCTTTTGTAGATCTTCATAGATGTAGATCTCCATGTTACTATTGGTCTGAGCACGTTGGCCACAAGTGCCAAATTAAAACTAAAACTGCTTGTACAAATTTTTTGAAAGACCTAACATGATACTGAACATCTATATTAACATGTTGACTCATCCCATAATACACTTTTTACACAAAACATTTTAAAATGCCCCTCTAGTGAAGAAAATATAACAAGTAATTAGTTTAAAATATCAACAATCATTTGTATCATTTGTCACTAGTATTCATCTGTATGATTTCTGGTAACAGTGTAGTAGAACTTTCTTTTACTGCAGCCTTGAGATGCAGCTAGTGATTGCAAATTGTAGTTATTTTACTCTGGTGTGTTCCTCAGTTATAAATGGTGTCTTTTCTCCAAATACACTGATGAAGCATTGAGAGTCACAGTGTATCAGATCTATTATTTAGATAATTTTGTCTGCCAGAGAAGAAGAAAGAAATTCACCAGGTGCTGTGGATAATGTTCTATGATTCTACCCTTGGTGCTGATGCATTTCCTGATCACAGTTAACATCACTTCTGTGATGACCCCAGTTTGTTTGGAAGATTACTCCCTCTCTCTGTACTGCTGCAGTCTTTTTATTTATATATACACTGAGCCCAGTGATTCGGGTGTGCTGGTGCAGGGAGGACCAGCATACAAAAATTGTCATCATGTATTGCTGCTGATGAAAAAAGTTTTGTATCACATCAGAACTTGAAATAATATTTTTAAATTAAGCAAGAGGAAAATGAATTTGTATTACAGATATCTTTAAATGTAGGGTATCCTGAAGACAGAAGATCATGTTTTTTAATGTTTCCTTGATATCTTGGTAATACTTTGATAGCCAAAGATGTCGTCCACCATTTAGGTTGCACATAAGGAATCACAAACTTGGCATTGCTGGATCCAGTATATATCGAGTGAGACAGAACTTAGTTTTATTGTTTTTTTTTGGTTTTTTTTTACTTGTGCAGCTATTTGACTACTTTTCTTTGTTTTTCTTGCAACAAACTGTAGGGAATTGTGGCAAAAACAGCGGATCACCTAATGTATGCTTATCATTGTATAAGCTGCGTTTTAATAAGCTATCTGGTTTGCACAAAGTAGCCTAACAGTGAATTGCAGTTGTTCATTGTTGGTTAGTAAAGGAGACCCCTTGCTTCTGGTCGTTCTCTGTTATATCCCTAAATAGACTGCATTCCTTTCACTTTTTTAATAACTGTTTTATGCCTTTTGAATAATAAAAGGCCTGCTACTTGTCTGGTGATGTCAGGAGGAGTACTTCAGTCTGTTTTGGAAAAGAACAACAGAACCCGGGGAGTGGGGTGGAGAGCAAATCACTAGGATGCTTACTAATTCAGTGTGAAAAATAGCTTCAGAGAAGTTCAACTTTATATTATGTGTCTACTATGCTTTGCAGTTTGCAGGAAAATGTATTTGTTTCCTCCTGGTTCCATTTCCTCTTTTCACAACAAGAAAGAAGACTAAATTAGGTTTTGAGCCTGGATGGCTTCCTGTCGTCTCTCAAGCATTTACTGTTAACTAACATGCACTGGTTAGAATCGATCTCTAGTATTGTTGTGAGTGGCACACATCATCTGGGCCATGATGGTGTTTTTTGCATCAGCTTTGGCTTTTACTCCGTAGCTGCATTCTGTAATTTCACACATGCTGCTTATTCCATCAAGCTAATAAAGCAGCTCTTTGCTATGCATGACCTGCTCTGTAGTGTGACTGACTGATTGACAACTGCAACATTTTAAACCTAGCACTGGATTATTAGACCGGCAGCAGCCAGGCCCTTGGTTATATGTCAGAAATATTTCTTGCCACTGAAACTTTAGAGGGTTGGAAGGTAATTTTATAGGGTCATTGCAAACTTGTATGATCCATCATACTTGCTGGGATCCATCACAGCTAAGGCATTAACTATGAAACTTATGAGTGTGGAGATACGTGTTGATACCAAAATCCCCAGGAAAGTGTATCCCTCATGGTACTGTGTCATTTTGTCTGTATTGGGTATGAAATCACTTCAGCTTTGCTCTTTGCTATAAAGAAATACATCTAGTTGTGGAGTGACTTTTTTTTTTAAATATAGATATACCTTAATGCAAGGCAGGTGAGATGCAGTTTGGGGAATATAGGATGGCCATTTTCCTAGTCTGTGATGAAAGTGTATGATTGCTTAGGAACTTCCTATGGCAACTCAATCCATTTGGCACCTTCTGAAGGAATAAACCTCTTTAAAGGCATCCTTATGATCCTTACGATAAAAACTGGACATCTGATTTAGAAGATCCAAACAACGTTGAAATGCACTGTTTCTGTACCAGGGCATCTTAAGCCAAAAAGGTATGGTCTTTTCCTACTGAAGAAACCATCACTTTCCTCTGACAGTCCACCTCAGCTGAGATCCCCAGAGTCTGGGTACCCTGAAATATAAAATCAGGAATGTCTCTGGCAATATATTCCATATAGGGAAGTATGTCTGTGTTTTCCAGTCTGATACTCAGGGCACGCCTGTTCAGAAGGGCTTGTGAGATTAAATGTAGTAGTTACTGGTGCACCAAGGAAGACAGAGGTGAAGGAGAAAACTGTTTCCTTATGGGAAGTATATCAAGTATGTGTTTATCTCATGCTGTTTCTTTTCTGGTGTATGCAAGTATTTTCAGAAATATTTATGATGGTTGCCTTGGAAGAATGGAACAACTAACTCAGACTTCACCAAGGATGATGTTTTGGAGTATGATGACCTTTTTGTGTATGATTGCCAAGGCAGGCATATTGGGGACAATATAATGTTTGTTTAGTAGCTTCTTTCTTCATTGTCTCAGCTTATGCAGATAATCAATAAAACAAGAAGAGAGAGACTAAAAACAATGTGAAAAGCTTACATTGATGCTCTGTGGTTAGTGGTGAGAGTTTCTAAGAATTTTTTTTTTTTAGTTTTATAGAACTGAAGAAAAGGACTTATGCATGTGTTACATGAAATGTAACACTAAATGAAGCAATGACAGTTACCGTGATTCACCATTTGTTTTATGGTCCCTGTGTATTGTTTTCCTAGTAATCCTACATCAGCCTCAGGAGGCCTCATCTCTACTATCGGGCAAGGTAATTTTTTTCTAAGGTCAAACAATGTATAAGAACTTCTCTAGAAATGAAGTGGAAAAGGGAACATGGTACAAAGGTATTATGGCACTGAGAGACCTGTGGGGAAAAGCAACAATATGCTGAAGCAGGGACACAGAGGTGACTCTCACTTGATTTCTGTATCATGACTTTTTCTAGTCCTTTGTTTACTGTGTTCTAATGTAAAATAACAAGTTTTGAAAGGCAGACTTGGAAAATGGCACATTGGTGCTGTGTAGTATTTTATAGTCATTGGTAAAAGAAGGTGCCGATAAGTAAATAAGAGAGTAGGAGATTACACAGAAATAGAAGCTGTATATGTACATGAAGCATCTAGTTGTAGCAAACAAGGCATACAACCTAAACCTTAAATTACATAGGATGAAATTAGTTGACTTACATATGCAACTATCCTTCATTTATTACCTTTGTATGTAAGCATATCTTGCACATTCTAAAGGTGAAGAATTGCATTGAAGAAGAATATACCTTAAGGGTATATGCAATGTAATTTACTTATAAATAATAATAATAATAGGGACTTTCTGGAAAATCTGTCAATACCAAAGTAAAAATACGAAGTGGAACAGCAGTGGAGGGTCTGTGAGCATGGGAGATTGTTACAGAGGCAGGCATAATTTGCCTATAATTGCTATGCTTAGATCCAAATATCAGATTTTACTTGCTTGTTCTGGATGGCGTATTCTTGAATAGGAGGGAGAATAATACAATTCAATTGTATTTAATTCAATCTTATGTTCCCTGTAAATATAGGTAATTTTATAAGTTAGTATCAAAGACTGATATTCAGAAGCAATTTGGCTGCCTTCTTTCTGAGCATCCAGTGTTGCATACTTGAAATCTGTTTTATTGTCAGGAGTGCCAAGTGCAGAGATATATCTTTGCACTTTTTCCCTAATTTGTGATGCATGATGAAGTTTGAAACTCCAGCCAATATTCATCTCACTTTGCTGCAAGAACCATTTTCATGTTAAAATGGTACTCCAGTTCATGCTATTTTTCACTTCAAGCTCTTTGAATTCTAAGAGTTGCAGTGCAAAATAATTATAGTAATTTGAGGAGTCTTATTTTTTAGCATGTGAAACAATGCCATTCTCAGCTGCCTCATGGTGGCTGGGAAAATGAACTAATTAATGGATCTACTTTAAAAATATTTTTCTAGAATATATCTCACCATGAAAGAAAAAGTAGGAAACAAATCTTGCTTCTCTTTAGACAATAATGTGTGTCTGCGTATTTTTTTTCTTCAGTGAGAAGTAATTCAGTTTGTAGTCAGTTACTAGGTGGCAGATGTTGTACAAATATAGAAGAAAGATGTGATCCTTGTCCTAAAGACTTTATAATCTGTGTATAAACAGGCAGCAGGTGGGTACAGCAGATGTGGGAAAATGGAACAATGAGATGAGAGTGGTCAGCATCGGGAGAATCAGAGCACAACAGCTGTCTGCACGTTTTTCAGGTTTTAGATGGGTATCATGGTAAATGGCTGTTTGGGGAGATTTGGAAGAACATAAAGAGATGCTTTGGAGAATCATAATTTACTGTGTTACATTATTAACAATTCAAAGCAGAATTCAAATATAGGTTTAACATTCTGTTTCCTCTGAAAAAATATTTGTCTTGCTTGTCTCTTTGGTGGTTTGAGGTAGAGCTTTATGGAATGACCTACAAAATTAACCATCAGTCTGTCAATTGCAGGATTTATTTAGATAGGATTGGAGTTTGCTTGTAATCTAATAAAGTAATTTGTATTTTTGACTGCAGCTGTTTAGAGTTTATCTTTCTGAACTGTGGAGTCATATCTTATTATGATCTGTCATGCAAAGTTCGTGTTTCTGAATGAATATACAGTAATATAGTCAATATATAATGGGATTAAAGAATATTACATAATGTTTAGTTATTCAGTTATCATGGCCAAAAGTTATGCTTAATTACTTGTTATTGCATCTTGTCTTTTTATGCCAAAATTCTGTGACCCATTCTCAGAGATTTCATCCTCTTGTCTGTGTTGTTGCACATCCTCCTTTCTCTTGCTGCTAGACTTCCTTTCCATTCCTCACTGCCTTGAACTTCAGCTTCCCTGTAAATGCTAGCTGTACCTCACATTTCTGCTGAGCTAGTAGAATACTCACAGCATTCATTTTCATTTATATTTATAGCTAGAAGGTTGTCTGTTCTCTATACTAAATATTTGTAACACGTCTTTAATAGCATATAAACATACGCTTTCCAAAACAGATACACAGCTTCGGTAGTAGTGCCTTTCAGTACTAATGGGACCTTTTAGCTTTGGATTTCCATACTAATATATAAAATAAACATGTAAAAAGCAAGATGTGCAAGGTGAAAAAAGGAAATATTCTGCTACTGCCTCAGAGCTGGATATCTTTTTAAAGTCGCAATGAATTTATGGTCTTATTTTTCCTAAAAAAGGAAATATTCTGCTACTGCCTCAGAGTTGGATTGATATCTTTTTAAAGTCACAATGAATTTACGGTCTTATTTTTCCATGTCACGTAATCAGTGTCATCACTCAACACAGTTAAAGCTGCTTATTGCAAGATACTCAGCATTAAAGTCCCAGAACCACGGATTGTTGGAAAGTGAGAGAATATTCAGGGGAAGTATCACTGCACACTTACTCCATTTTAATGCTTTTTCTGAATATGTTGTAGAGGAGATATGACTAAATGAATTTCTACCCTGATCCACAGAGGCCATTCTCATGTTCTTAATCAGTGTATGCTGACAGGAGCAGAAGTGCATTTTCCAGCTCTGTGGGAACACAGAGATGGAAACTTTCCTGCAGTATTTTAATTTGAGAGTATTAGGGTTAACCTCTCACTTCACTAAGCAGTAATTTTTTTGCTAAATCTAATTACAAATGAATAAGCAAATTTATTAAATGAGGGAAAACAGGAGAAACTAAAGATTTATTTGGGATCTGGTATTAGTGGTGAGCCCTGCAGTACATTTAGGGAATCCTGATTATTCTAAGCTTCCATTTCTCATCTGTAAAATGTGCATAATATTATTTCCTTCCTCCCTTCCCTTTGTTTGTTGAAAACTTCAGATACACAGCTTATTTTATTAGCTGGGATTTCGACTGGAGCTTGGAAACTGGGGTTTAATATAGGCAGTGATAATGAAAGCAAAGTACTTCAGGTGTTGTTTAGTGCATACAGCATAATCTATGTAAAGCAAAGGAGTCTAAGTGCATGTTTTCAGTCCCATCCTTAATTTAAATTTCAGGTATTTTTACAAATATTGAACCATATGCTATGATTCTAATGCTAAGGAATGCTCTTTTCCTATGAGAAAATCCATGTATTCAAGTCAGCTAATGGGAATTTTATCTGAATAAAGGCTTCAGCAGAAAGTCCAAGGAGACATTTCCCAAGAAAAAGAGTTACTGGTGTAAACAAAGGTTGCAGGACCAGGACTATTAATTGTGACCTGCAGGTAAAGGTAATCAGAGTTTGTAGTTGAAATGGAGCAATAGTTTTAATTCTGTGTTTCTGCACTTTTGCTACTGATTATAAACTTTAATGTTTCCTCAATGTAAGCTTTTGGTGATGTTTATTAAACATATGCTCACAAACACTGCACAATCTATTCTTTTTGGCCAGATTGTAAATGCTTACAGACAGCAGAAGAGAAAGTGACTGCTTTTTACAAGTCTAACATCTGTAAGAAAGAAATAAAAGCTGGTAAACTTCTTTAAGCACTCATTTACACACACTTTTAACCTGTGTAGGAGAGGTTTTTGTATTCTCACTTTCCTCACCTGTGTACATTTACATATGCATTTAGAAAAATGAACTCCCACTAAACCCAGCACCAAGGTTTTAAGTGTATGGGCAGTTTTACACACAATTGGGTATATCAGTATCTGATGTGTTATTAAATTTAGTGACAGTAACAGCTGAAGTAGTTTGCTACCATGCTGTGATTACTGAGAGGTTTTTAGTTTTTGTTTTATAGTAGTCAATACTTTAAGAGTGTGCCAGGGTCTGTATCAGCCCCTTGTTCATAAAATGAGATAGAAATCATATATTTAAGGATTTTTTTTTCAGGGTTTCATTAAATATTCTTGTCACCTTTATTCTGTGTCGGCACATTTTATAATGTGTTTACAGTGGTAATGGCACATGGTATTTGTATTCCAGTCAGTACCTACAAATACACTCGGTTGCTCTGGTGCGGCTGGGGACACTGCGGAGGAATTATCAGGGTAGCAGGCTGTTGGAAAACCTGGCTGGGGAGGTGACAGGAGATAAAGCTGCAGTCTACTAGGGATTTTTGGTTCTGAGGTATTGTTGGGGAGAACAGTGAACAAAGTCTTAAGAGAGCTGGGCTTCTGATGTGCAATACAAATAAGCAAAACAACTAGGAGAATGAAAGTGAGGATGTCAGCTGGGAGACATTTCTTCCTTCAGCTTCCCCAGCTACCTCCCCTGGCAGCAGTGCTACTTAAAGGAAGTGGGATGTTGTTCCCAGGATGGGAGGAGAAGTGTGTAGCGTGAAGACAAAGGCAGCTTACTAATGTGGAAGAAGCTGTCAAGCTTCAGAGATTTGAATATCTGCTCCCAGTTCTGGTTAACTGTTACAAATATGCATTTATAATAGTCATGCGGTGTATGCAAACAATGACTTTGTGAATCTTGTGTTATATTCATACATAAACATCTTTTAGAAGAATTGCTTTCTTGTGGAAAACATCACTCATTGGATTTTTATGTTTGACATCATTCAAACTGCATAAGCCTCTAACCCTTGAAGAGTGAGGGATGTATTCTCTGCTGGAGACAAATGTGGAACTGTCACTGATAGCAGTATGTCCACACATCAAGGGTGCAGAAGAACAGAGCCTGGAAACGCTGGATTATATTTGCATGACCCACAGAAGGCTCATTTTTCAAAATGGAATGAATTACAAGCTGTACTTATTTGGAGGGGGTAAAAAAGCTACACCCAAATCCTCTCCTGAAAACAATGCTACTAATCAAATAGGAGAACAAGAATCAGGGTTCAAAAAGAAGTTTGTTCAACAGAAATTAATTTACCAACTTTGCCTTCTGTAGTTTGAAATCTCACTAATGAAAGTCTTCAGTACTGTTGTGTGTAG